>NC_092168.1:36809683-37107183 GCF_045791955.1 Oncorhynchus clarkii lewisi | reverse complement strand
CTGACTCAGTAGTGGGACCATGAGAGAGGAGGTCACAGTGCCCTCGCTGGCTGACTCAGTAGTGGGACCATGAGAGAGGAGGTCACAGTGCCCTCGCTGGCTGACTCAGTAGTGGGACCATGAGAGAGGAGGTCACAGTGCCCTCGCTGGCTGACTCAGTAGTGGGACCATGAGAGAGGAGGTCACAGTGCCCTCGCTGGCTGACTCAGTAGTGGGACCATGAGAGAGGAGGTCACAGTGCCCTCGCTGGCTGACTCAGTAGTGGGACCATGAGAGAGGAGGTCACAGTGCCCTCGCTGGCTGACTCAGTAGTGGGACCATGAGAGAGGAGGTCACAGTGCCCTCGCTGGCTGACTCAGTAGTGGGACCATGAGAGAGGAGGTCACAGTGCCCTCGCTGGCTGACTCAGTAGTGGGACCATGAGAGAGGAGATCACAGTGCCCTCGCTGGCTGACTCAGTAGTGGGACCATGAGAGAGGAGATCACAGTGCCCTCGCTGGCTGACTCAGTAGTGGGATCATGAGAGAGGAGGTCACAGTGCCCTCGCTGGCTGACTCAGTATTGGGACCATGAGAGAGGAGGTCACAGTGCCCTCGCTGGCTGACTCAGTAGTGGGACCATGCTCAAAACATACACTACAAGCTGCTGCACCCACCCACACTGAGAAAGGAGGTCACAGGAAGGCTGTCATTACTCCTGGCCAAACCTGCCATTGACCCTGACCTCCAGGGTCACACATCCAGGCTCACCTCTCCTCTGCCTTGCTGTGTAAGGGGCCAGGAGCCAGGGCAACCCTTGCTCTGCATCCATACTGGGGAGACCGGTGGAGACTGGGGCGGCGAGCTAGAGACAGACAGACACACCTCCCTGACCCTGGGAGGGAACACAACACTCTCACCCTTCAGAGTGTAAATCAGGATGGGTTAAATGTTTGATGTCTCAAAGTAAATATGTCTGCTTTCAGACCTCCCCTGCTCACAGCGGAGTGCTCTGCCTTGGCTTGGACAAGGGCCCCATTGAAGGCTTCCCAAGAGTGTTTACAGTGTTGGAGGTTTAAGGGGAGCAGGGTGAGGGCATGTGGAGGTGGGTTGGAGGTGGATGATAGGGATTTACTTGCCTGTTTGCCAACACACATTGGAGAAAATTGGAGCAGAAATGTCCTCCTGCTGAGGCCTATTGAATCTCCTGTTTAAGGACTGGGGAGAGTGACTCTGACTGCTTATTGAATGGTCCACTGAGTTGGATATGTATTTCCAAAACAGGCCTCCAGGACTGTATGATGATACACTGAATCTTCATGTTGTACAGTCGTGGCCAAAAGTTTTGAGAATGACACAAATATACATTTTCACAACGTCTGCTGCCTCAGTGTGTATGATGGAAATGTGCATATACTCCAGAATGTTTTAAGGGTGATCAGTTGAATTGCAATTAATTGCAAACTGAATTCCCCCAAAAATGTCCACTGTATTTCAGCCCTGCCACAAAAGGACCAGCTGACATCATGTCAGTAATTCTCTCGTTAACCAAGATGTGAGTGTTGACGAGGACAAGGTTGGAGATCACTCTGTCTTGCTGATTGAGTTTGAATAACAGACTGGAAGCTTCAAAAGGAGGGTGGTGTTTGGAATCATTGTTCTTCCTCTGTCAAGCATGGTTACCTGCAAGGAAACATGTGCCGTCATCATTGATTTGCACAAAAAGGGCTTCGTAGGAAAGGATATTGCTGCCAGTAAGATTGCACCTAAATCAACCATTTATCAGATCATCAAGAACTTCAAGGAGAGCGGTTCAATTGTTGGGAAGAAGGCTTCAGGGCGCCCAAGAACGTCCAGCAAGTGCCAGAACCGTCTCCTAAAGTTGATTCAGCTGCGGGATCGGGGCACCACCAGTACAAAGCTTGCTCAGGAATGGCAGCAGGCAGGTGTGAGTGCATCTGCACGCACAGTGAGGCAAAGACTTTTGGAGGATGGCCTGGTGTCAAGAAGGGCACCAAAGAAGCCAATTCTCTCCAAGATAAACATCAGGGACAGACTGATATTCTGCAAAAGGTACAGAAATTGGACTGCTGAGGACTGAGGTAAAGTCAGTTTCTCTGATGAATCCCCTTTCTGATTGTTTGGGGCATCTGGAATAAAGCTTGTCCGGAGAAGACAAGGTGAGCGCTAGCATCAGTCCTGTGTCATGCCAACAGGAAGGCATCCTGAGTGGGTTTGCATCTCAGCCAAGGGAGTGGGCTCACTCACAATTTTGCCTAAGAACACAGCCATGAATAAAGAATGGTACCGAGACATCCTCCGAGAGCAACTTCTCCCAACCATCCAGGAACAGTTTGGTGATGAACAATGCCTTTTCCAGCATGATGGCACCCCTTGCCATAAGGCAAAAGTGATAACTAAGAACAAAACATCGATATTTTGGGTCCATGGCCAGGAATCTCCCCAGACCTTAATCCCATTGAGAACTTGTGGTCAATCCTCAAGAGGCTGGTGGACAAACTAAAAACCCTGAAATTCTGACAAACTCCAAGCATTGATTATGTAAGAATGGGCTGCGATCAGTCAGGATGTGGCCCAGAAGTTAATTGACAGCATGTCAGGGTGGATTTCAGAGGTCTTGAAAAAAAAGGGTCAACACTGCAAATATTGACTCTTTGCATCAACTTCATGTAATTGTCAATAAAAGCATTTGACACTTATGAAATGCTTGTAATTATACTTCAGTATTCCATAGTAACATCTGACAAAAGACACTGATTCAACAATCTTTGTGGAAATTAATATTTATGTCATTCTCAAAACTTTTGGCCACTACTGTTTGTGTATGGATGTCTCAGAACAACCTGATGTGTCTCATGTTCAAACCGTTGACCAGAGGTGTACTGTATGTGACATCTGGCTTTGTTCAGACAGACATCAGTACTCCCCTGAATACAATTAGTTAGCCAACACACCAGCCCACTATATTTGTGTCTCTAGCGTGTGTGTGTGTGTGTGTGTGTGTGTGTGTGTGTGTGTGTGTGTGTAGCTGTCTGTCAAGGACTACCTTGCAGACTACATGATGACGGACATGTTATCAAGGCAGCCGTGTCCGTCTCCTCGGCTTAGTGTAAAGTCCTGACTGGCTGTTGTTTACATCCACACACACACACACACACACACACACACCCTCTCTCTCTCTCTCGCTCGCTCTCTCGCTCTCTCGCTCTCTTTCTCTTTCCCCCCCTCTCTCCCCCTCTCTCCCCTCTCTCTCTCTCTCTCTCTCTCTCGCTCTCCCCTCTCTATCTCCCATCCCCCCTCTCTCTCTCCCTCTCTCTGCCTCTCTCTCTCTCTCTCTCTCTCTCTCCCCCTCTTCCTCCCTCCCCCTCTCTCTCTCCCCCTCTCTGTCTCCCCCCCTCTCTCTCCCCCTCTCTGTCTCCCCCCTCTCTCTCCCCCTATCTCTCCCTTCCTCTCCCTCCCTCTCTCTCCCCCCTCTCTCTCCCTCCCTCTCTCTCTCTCCCTCTCTCGCTCCCCCCTCCCTCTCTCTCCCCTCTCTCTCTCCCTCCCTCTCTCTCTCCCCCTCTCTCTCCCCCTCTCTTATCTCTCTCTCTCCCCCTCTCCCCCCCCCCCCCCTCTCTCTCTCTCTCCACACCCTTACACTTTAGTGTGGATGTTTTTTTGTGTCTGTTTAGGTAGTAAATATATTCTAGATGGATGGTGGAATGATAGAGAGATGAATAGATACATGGGTAGGTAGCAGATGGATGAAGGTAGGACTTGTAATTAGACCATTCCAATACAGGTGTACATGTATATGTTTTTCAGCTGCACTCTGCTCTGTCATTTCAGCAACATGCTGTAAGTGGGTTATGATGCCCTCTGGGAAAGAGAGAAATACAGGAGAGAAAAGAGGACAGTTCTCACAGCCTTCCCTTCTAATGTTGTTTGTCATTTTGTGGTTTTGAAGACATCTTAAACTTTGAAGTTTGCATGACAAAGACTTAAATGTGGGTCCAGGGTACCCCACTGTGTCAAGGCAGTAAGCCTTACTTGTATAGTTGTCATGGGAATGTATAGAAACTTCTGATTCTACCCTGACCTCCTCCGTTGTATGAGTCTCCCCTCTAACCTCTAAACTGGGGGTCAAAAACAGTGCTTCTCTCAGCACTGAGTGGGTTTGGGTGGAGTCCAATACACACAAACACAACCACACACACACACACACACACACACACACACACACACACACACACACACACACACACACACACACACACACACTCTCTATGAAGCACCCCCTTCTTTGCTGGCGAGGAGCAGAGGCTACCCTCAGCAGTCATCATCACCATGATCCCCACTACAAAGCAGTGGGGATGATGATGATGGTAATGATGATGTGATGTTGATGATGGTGGTGATGATGATGATGGTGGTGATGGTGGTGATGATGATGATGATGGTGATAATGATGATTATGGTGATGATGATAATGGTGATGGTGATGATGAGGATGGTGATGATGATGATGATGATGATGGTGATGATGATGATGATGGTGATGATGATTATGGTAATGATGATGGTGATGGTGATGATGATGGTGATAATGATGATTATGGTGATGATGATAATGGTGATGGTGATGATGAGGATGGTGATGATGATGATGATGATGATGATGGTGATGATGATGATGATGGTGATGATGATTATGGTAATGATGATGGTGATGGTGATGATTATGGTGATAATGATAATGGTGATGATGATGATGGTGATGGTGATGATGATGATGATGATGATGAGGATGATTATGGTAATGGTGATGGTGATGGTGATGATGATGGTGATGATGGTGATGGTGATGGTGATGATGATAATGGTGATGATGATGATGGTGGTGATGATGATGGTAATAATGATGGTGATGATAATGGTAATGATGATGGTGATGGTGATGATGATGGTGATTATGATGATGATGATGGTAATGATGATGGTGATGATGATGATGGTGATGATGATGATGGTAATGATGATGGTGATGATGATGATGGTAATGATGATGGTGATGGCGGCAACTTGCTTTTCGATTTTACCTCGACGCTCCTATTCATTAAGCTTTGGAAAATGACAGAGTGCTTGTGCTGCTGTTGTGAGAGGAATAAACAAGACGTAAAACAGGAGGGTTGTTAAGGACTCAGGCAGCCATTTTGCACTGGTGTTATGCTGTGTCAAACTTTTTCTCTCTTCCTCCTTTGAGAGGTGCACTCTGTATGAAATATGTCAACGCAAGGCAGACAATTGAAATGACTGTTCAATGGCTTTGTGTGGTTATGAAAGGTAAACACTTCTGGAGTTAAATACTGAGTCAGAGATGTAGGTGCTCTGCTGTTTGTTTGTCTTCTCGCTCCAATTCTTTTCCAGTTACTTTGTCGAAAAGTTTTTCATCACAGGAAATGCGTATTTACAGGTGAGACGCTAGTCACCTGATATATGTCTTTGGCTCTCCTCCACTAACGAGGCTTGGCTGGTGGAGATTTATGTATCACAATGTAAACCCTGCATTTGATCTCCGTGTTAATTAGCTCTCCTTTCCCCCTGAGTCCATATCAGCTGAGTGAAGTATTAACTATGGCATTGACAGTAGATGCTGGCACTAGATGACACACACAAACGCATGCACGCATACACACACTACCCCCACCTACCTCCATACTACCTGCCTTCTCTGCAATCCTCCCCTCCCCAGCCCCTCAGCCCTCAGCATCAAACAGCTGCTGTCACAGCGCAGCAGGAGAGACTTGTATGATATGCTGGAGCCAGGCCAAGTGAGGCTGCAGCCAGGCCAAGTGAGGCTGCAGCCAGGCCAAGTGAGGCTGCAGCCAGGCCAAGTGAGGCTGCAGCCAGGCCAAGTGAGGCTGCAGCCAGGCCAAGTGAGGCTGCAGCCAGGCCAAGTGAGGCTGGAGCCAGGCCAAGTGAGGCTGCAGCCAGGCCAAGTGAGGCTGCAGCCAGGCCAAGTGAGGCTGCAGCCAGGCCAAGTGAGGCTGCAGCCAGGCCAAGTGAGGCTGCAGCCAGGCCAAGTGAGGCTGCAGCCAAGCAATGCCAGACCAGACCAGCTTTCCTGGTCAGAGCTGTAGTGTCTCACAGGCATTCAGAGGAGTTGACTGAAGCCAGGTTAGTGTGTGTGTGTGTGTGTGTGTGTGTGTGTGTGTGTGTGTGTGTGTGTGTGTGTGGTGACACCTTCGGAGATCTAGTGTATCTGCTCTGTATATAAACCCTCAATTACTGATAATATGTATTGGTCATTGAGAGGCTTTGAAGCCACCAGTTGGCCATATTGCCACTCCCCAGTAGGAGCAGTCTTCCATAGGAATTAATGGAATTCTACAGTACTTCAATTAAATGTTTCAAGGACAAAATGACTTGTATTTAAGTATTTTTGTGTTGTAGTGGGGACAGTAACATTAGTAATCACAACTGTTTTGTTGTATTTTTATATTTATCTCACATAATATAATTTAAAAGTATGCATTAAGATGACTGTAATATAATAAATGTTGCAACACGAATGTAGACGTTAATAAATGCATTTTTATAGCTTCGAGAATATTTTTTTTCAACGATGGTGGAGTGCCAAGATGGAGGCATGGTGGCGTCAACACAACCCCCCCTATTTGTCATCTAGTGTATATACAAATCATTGGTTCAGCCCCCAGGGGCACTGCAACCTGCCAGGACACACTCACAATGAGTAAAGGACCCCACTCTGCTGTGTGTCATCCTCCTCTTCTCACTCTTTCTCTCTCTTCCTCTGCCAGAAGTTTTCCCTTATGGCGGGCAGTCTCAGTGATTTACACACCTGAGGCAACTACTTTGGAATCCAACTCCAAGTGAAGTGAAAACTTGTTTTTAAGGGGGAAAAGATTGTGTTCAAACTATGCCTTGATGGAAAACTATGATTTGTCACTCAATCGGTGGATTTCATCAAATCTATTGAACAGATCAATGATCTTTGTCAATCATAAAAATGTTATTCTAATCTAGTGGTGTTCGATTTGATGCCTGGTTTTACCATGTAATCACAAGTAAGTGGATTTTAGTTTGGACCTGAAGTTTCTGGGCAGATTGTAATTGATAAGTAAGGGCCAGTGGTGATTTGTTAGAACCATCCAGATCCTGATGGTCTTACTTTAATTGTGTTCAATTTGGACTAAGGACGTGTCTCAAAAGGCACCCTCTGCCCTATATAAGTGCACTACTGTAGTGGTGCACTACATAAGGAACAGGGTACTATTTGGGACACAAGCCTGACTGTTTTCTCTCTAAGTGATTTATCCTAGGTCATTAATTGCAGTCATGTCTACTGGGGAAAGAGAGTCGAGCACTGAGCACGTCCTCCCTCACCATTGAGCCCTTGTCTCTTTCTGACGGTAATTACTTATTGGATTGGCACTTTATTCAGTGGCTTCAATTCAATTTCATCATTTAAGTGTTTCACTTAGTTTATAAGACTCCAGACAGGCAGCATAGACAGAGGAGAATAACTGTTTTCAGAGGAGTAGTGCCTTTTTGTTTTAAAGTCTGCGAAATGGGGTTACCATTGATTGCAATAAGTGGGGGCATCCTAAATGACCTTCTATTCTCTATATAGTGGACGATATAATGGACACTATGGGCCCTAGTCAAAAGCAGCCAAGTATATAGGGAACAGGGGGCCATTCAAGACCCATCAGAGAGCTGTGAGGTGACAGTTAGTGGGAGTTTGATCTGGTCTGTGTTTTAGTGGGAGTTTGATCTGGTCTGTGTTTGATCGTCTGTGGTCTTTCATCTCATCTGTTGACAGACAGACAGACAGACAGACAGACAGACAGACAGACAGACAGACAGACAGACAGACAGACAGACAGACAGACAGACAGACAGACAGACAGACAGACAGACAGACAGACAGACAGACAGACAGACAGTGGGAGGATGTGAACCTTGATTGAGTCATAGAGTGTGTGTATGTGTGCGTGTGTGTGTAATTTAACTCCAAAGCATTGCTGATGAAATCTATGTGTTAATATTATATTACGTTCCCCTCTGTGTTTTCTGTTTAAAGTTCCACAGGGAACAGAGAGGACAAGGCAAGTCAGAGAAAAGCAAATAAAGTTAGCTCCAACTATGACATATTGTTTGAGGTTTAATACTGCAGCCATTATCAATGTTTTAAAGCCCAAGACACACACACACACACACACACACACACACACACACACACACACACACACACACACACACACACACACACAAAAACATACTTCTCAAGCTCTTTGTCTCTATATTACCCCTTAGGATATGTTCTCTTTGAACCCAAATGAATGGCCTACTTTAGTGTGTCACATATCATTTCAACCTGTCACTCGGCTCGTCTATTCAATGTTAATTGCTAAGTGCTTTAATTTCAAGAGTCGTTAAGCAAACGGCATGTATGAATGATGAGTCTCTGGAAGTAAACATGAAATGATTCAATCATTCCATTAAATGGTTTGATGTTCCTCAAGTTGATGATTAAAGGTTTTGAATTCCAGTTTGTGAAAAGAAAGGAAAATATAAAAAATTGGGTGCCATCCCCCTTTTTAAAGTCTGGATGATAAGTCTGATTCTCTGTCTGTCTGCCTCCTCCTCCACTGTCTCGCTTTGCCCCCATCTATCTCTCTCTCTCTCTCTCTCTCTCTCTCTCTCTCTCTCTCTCTCTCTCTCTCTCTCTCTCTCTCTCTCTCTCTCTCTCTCTCTCTCTCTCTCTCTCTCTCTCTCTCTCTCTCTCTCTCTCTCTCTCTCTCTCTCTCTCTCTCTCTCTCTCTCTCTCTCTCTCTCTCTCTCTCTCTCTCTCTCTCTCTCTCTCTCTCTCTCTCTCTCTCTCTCTCTCTCTCTCTCTCTCTCTCTCTCTCTCTCTCTCTCTCTATTCTCCTATTCCTCTCTCTTTGGTGGATTTTGGTCCAATCAATCAATCCATTTCCGCAGGCAGAACAGTTGAAAATGGAGCAGCAGCACGACCAGGTAGACTGGGGATAGTAAGGAGTCATCAGGCCAGGTAGTCCTGAGGTATGGTCCTAGGGCTCAGGGCCTCCAAGAGAGAGAGAGAAAGAGAGAGAGAGAGAGAGAGAGAAAGAGAGAGAGAATTAGAGAGAGCATAATTAAATTCACACAGGACACCGGATAAGATGGGAAATACTCCAGATATAACAGACTGACCCTAGCCCCCCGACACGTAAACTATTGCAGCATAAATACTGGAGGCTGAGACAGGAGAGGTCGGGAGACACTCTGGCCCCGTCCGATGATACCCCCGGACAGGGCCAAACAGGCAGGATATAACCCCACCCACTTTGCAAAAAGACAGCCCCCACACCACTAGAGGGATATCTCCAACCACCAACATACCATCCTGAGACAAGGTCGAGTATAGCCCACAAAGATCTTCACCACGGCACAACCCAAGGGGGGCGCCAACCCGGACAGGAAGATCACGTCAGTGACTCAACCCACTCAAGTGACGCACCCCTCCTAGGGATGGCATGGAAGAGCACCAGTAAGCCAGTGACTCAGCCCCTGTAATAGGGTTTGAGGCAGAGAATCCCAGTGGTGGTTCGTTGCTCCAGTGCCTTTTCCGTTCACCTTCACACTCCTGGGCCAGACTACACTCAATCATAGGACCTACTGAAGAAATGAATCTTCAATAAAGACTTAAAGGTTGAGACCAAGTCTGCGTCTCTGACATGGATAGGCAGACCATTCCATAAAAATGAAACTCTATAGGAGAAAGCCCTGCCTCCAGCTGGGACAGTTAGGAGGCCTGTGTCTTGTGACCGTAGCACAAGCCATTGTAGAGAGGCTAGCACTAGAGTAATATGATCAAATCTTTTGGGTTCTAGTCAAGATTGTATCAGCCGTGTTTAGTGTTGTTTATTTAGTTATTTAGCCCATTCCCTTGATGTCCCTTGATGTCTCTCTGTCCTTCTCTTATCCACTAGTCTATCTTTCTCTCACTGGCCTGCGCTGTTTGAGGCACACAAGTCCTCCCTCACTATCTCCCAGTGGAGTTTACCCAAAGTCCTTTGTTTTTATTCAACAGAGTCAGACAGTCCTTCACTTCTGAGGCTGGGCCCAGTCCACCTGAAGGCCAGACACAGACAAGGAAGATGAATCACCTTGCAGCCTTTTATATTACATTACTTTGCTTCACCTCTCCCCACTTTCCCTCCTTTTCTGGCTGTCAGCTGCAAAATCAAATGAGTCTCTAAGACAACTGAGTGGTATGACTGAGTGGCAGAGGGACTTCTACTGCGAACCAGGGAGGCCTAAGACCGTATTCATAGGTATTTGGTATTTTGATATTTTATTATTATCCCCATTAGCTGTTGCAAAAGCAGCATCTACTCTTCCTGGGGTCCACACAAAACATAATACAGAATGACAAAATATAGAACATCAATAGACAAGAACAGCTCAAGGACAGAACTACATACATGTTTTTTAAAGGCACACATAGCCTACATATCAATACATACACACAAACTATCTAGGTTAAACAGGGGAGAGGCGTTGTGCCGTGAGGTGTTGCTTTATCTGTTTTTGAAACCAAGTTTGCTGTTTATTTGAGCAATATAAGATGGAAGGAAGTTCCATGCAATAAAGGCTCTGTATAATACTGTACGCTTTCTTGAATTTGTTCTGGATTTGGGGACTGTGAAAAGACCCCTGGTGGCAAGTCTGGTGTGGTAAGTGTGTGTGTCAGAGCTGTGTGTATGTTGACTATGCAAACAATTTGGGATTTTCAACACATTAATGTTTCTTATAAAAACAAGAAGTGATGCAGTCATTCTCTCCCCAACTCTTAGCCAAGAGAGACTGGCATGCATATTATTTATATCCACCTTCTGATTACAATTAAGAACAAAATCTCCCGCTCTGTTCTGGGCCATCTGCAGCTTAACTAGGTCTTTCCCTGCAGCACTAGACCACACGACTGGACAAGAATCAAGATAAGACAAAACTAGAGCCTGCAGAACTTGCTTTTTGGAGTGTGGTGTCAAAGAAGCAGAGCATCTCTTTATTATGGCTAGACCTCTCCCCATCTTTTATTTTATTTATTTATCCGTTATTTTACCAGGTAAGTTGACTGAGAACACGTTCTCATCTTTACAACCATTGAATCAAAATGTTTTGACCATGACAGTTTACAATCTAAGGGAATGCCAAGTAATTTAGTCTCCTCAACTTGTTCAACAGCCAGGCCATTCATTACCAGATTCAGCTGAGGTCTAGAGCTTAATGAATGATTTGTCCCAAATACAATGCTCTTAGTTTTAGAGATGTTCTGGACCAGTTTATTACTGGCCACCGATTCCAAAACAGACTACAACTCTTTGTTAAGGGTTTCAGTGACTTCATTAGCTGTGGTTGCTGTTGCGTATATGGTTGAATCATCAGCATACATGGACACACATGCTTTGTTTAATGCCAGTGGCAGGTCATTGGTCAAAATAGAAAAGAGTACAGGGCCTAGAAAGCTACCCTGCGGTACACCACACTTTACATGTTTGACATTCGAGAAGCTTCCATTAAAGAAAACCCTCTGAGTTATATTAGATACAGTCTATAGCTCTGAATCCACAATATGGCAGAGGTTGAAAAGCCATAGCACATACGTTTTTCAACAACAGGTTATGGTCAATAATATCAAAGGCTTCACTGAAATCTAACAGTCCAGCTCCCACAATCTTCTTATTATCAATTTCTTTCAACCAATCATCAGTCATTTGTGTCAGTGCAGTACATGTTGAGTGTCCTTCTCTATAAGCATGCTAATGTTAATTTGTTTACAGAGAAATAGCATTGTATTTGGTCAAATACACTTTTTTCCAACAGTTAGAACCAGTAAAGGCCACTGTGTGTGTGCTGCGGGGTTGAGGCTACGAACCCATAGGCTTGGTTCTCTCATCCCTTCCAGACTTCTGGGAGGGAGGGTGGACAATGAGCCCATCATAGCAAATTTAAGCAATGTCCCCCCCCTCTCTGTCAGCTTTCATGGCTGGGATCAGTTCTTTCCCCTTCTGGCGCACAGCTTCAAGATAGTCCTCGGTGAGGAATATATACGTTCCTGTAACGTTCTTGGCTCTTTCCAGAATAGCTACCTTGTACTTGAACCTCAGGAACACTATCGTTCTGGGCCTATCACCTGGGCCGTTGGTGGGTTTTCCGGTCCTGTGGGTGCGCTCCACCTCACTCTTCCTGTGGTCCATCTTCAATTTCTCAGAGATCATTTCCCTCACTTTGTCCTCAGACTCTCATGTGGAGATTCTGCAATTCCGTCCACAATCATGTTGTTCCGCAGTGATTGTCCCTCGTCTGATTCATCTGTCATTGTTGTCATGGATTCACACACAGAACTGATGTCCTGTTGTTGTAAATCAAATCAAATCAAATTTTATTTGTCACATACACATGGTTAGCAGATGTTAATGCGAGTGTAGCGAAATGCTTGTGCTTCTAGTTCCGACAATGCAGTAATAACAAGTAATCTAACTAACAATTCCAAAACTACTGTCTTGTACACAGTGTAAGGGGATAAAGAATATGTACATAAGGATATATGAATGAGTGATGGTACAGAGCAGCATAGGCAAGATACAGTAGATGGTATCGAGTACAGTATGTACAAATGAGATGAGTATGTAAACAAAGTGGCATAGTTTAACCTCTTGGAACTCCCCATACCGGATCCGGTATCAGGAATACAGACTCAAGCTCATTACCATAACGCAACGTTAACTATTCATGAAAATCGCAAATGAAATGAAATAAATATGCCATCTCGCAAGCTTAGCCTTTTGTAAACAAAACTGTCATCTCAGATTTTCAAAATATGCTTCTCAACCATAGGAAAACAATAATTTGTGTAACAGTAGCTAGCAAACAAAGGATTTAGCGTTAGCATTAGCGTTAGCATCCAGCACGCAACATTTCAACAAAAACATAAAAGCCTTCAAATAAAATCATTTACCTTTGAAGAACTTCTGATGTTTTCAATGAGGATACTCTCAGTTGGATAGCAGATGCTCAGTTTTTCCAAAAAGATTCTTTGTGTATTAGAAATAGCTCCGTTTTATACATCACATTTGGCTACCAAAAAAAAACCGAAAATTCAGTCCTCAAAACGCGAACTTTTTTCCAAATTAACTCCATAATATCGACTGAAAACATGGCAAACGTTGTTTAGAATCAATCATCAAGGTGTTTTTCACATATCTCTTCATTGATACATCGTTCTTGGACACATGCTTTCTCCCCTGAATCAAATGGTAAAGTGGAAGCAGCTGGCAATTGCGCACCGAATTCGACGCAGGACACCAGGCGGACACTTGGAAAATGTAGTCTCTTATGGTCAATCTTCCAATGATATGCCTACAAATACGTCACAATGCTGCTAAGACCTTGGGCGAACGACAGAAAGTGTAGGCTCATTCCTTGCGCAATCACAGCCATATAAGGAGACAATGGAAAACAGAGCTTCAGAAATTCTGCTAATTCCTGGGTGATGCATCATCTTGGTTTCGCCTGTAGAATGAGTTCTGGGGTACTTACAGACAAAATCTTTGCAGATTCTGAAACTTCAGAGTGTTTTCTTTCCAAAACGGTCAAGAATATGCATAGTCGAGCATCTTTTCGTGACAAAATATCGCGCTTAAAACGGGAACGTTTTTTATCCAAAAATGAAATAGCGCCCCCAGAGATCCAAGAGGTTAAAGTGGCTAGTGATACATGTATTACATAAGGATACAGTCGATGATATAGAGTACAGTATATACGTATGCATATGAGATGAATAATGTAGGGTAAGTAACATTATATAAGGTAGCATTGTTTAAAGTGGCTAGTGATATATTTACATCATTTCCCATCAATTCCCATTATTAAAGTGGCTGGAGTTGAGTCAGTGTCAGTGTGTTGGCAGCAGCCACTCAGTGTTAGTGGTGGCTGTTTAACAGTCTGATGGCCTTGAGATAGAAGCTGTTTTTCAGTCTCTCGGTCCCAGCTTTGATGCACCTGTACTGACCTCGCCTTCTGGATGATAGCGGGGTGAACAGGCAGTGGCTCGGGTGGTTGATGTCCTTGATGATCTTTATGGCCTTCCTGTGACATCGGGTGGTGTAGGTGTCCTGGAGGGCAGGTAGTTTGCCCCCGGTGATGCGTTGTGCAGACCTCACTACCCTCTGGAGAGCCTTACGGTTGAGGGCGGTGCAGTTGCCATACCAGGATGCTCTCGATTGTGCATCTGTAGAAGTTTGTGAGTGCTTTTGGTGACAAGCCGAATTTCTTCAGCCTCCTGAGGTTGAAGAGGCGCTGCTGCGCCTTCTTCACGATGCTGTCTGTGTGAGTGGACCAATTCAGTTTGTCTGTGATGTGTATGCCGAGGAACTTAAAACTTGCTACCCTCTCCACTACTGTTCCATCGATGTGGATAGGGGGGTGTTCCCTCTGCTGTTTCCTGAAGTCCACAATCATCTCCTTAGTTTTGTTGACGTTGAGTGTGAGGTTATTTTCCTGACACCACACTCCGAGGGCCCTCACCTCCTCCCTGTAGGCCGTCTCGTCGTTGTTGGTAATCAAGCCTACCACTGTTGTGTCGTCCGCAAACTTGATGATTGAGTTGGAGGCGTGCGTGGCCACGCAGTCGTGGGTGAACAGGGAGTACAGGAGAGGGCTCAGAACGCACCCTTGTGGGGCCCCAGTGTTGAGGATCAGCGGGGAGGAGATGTTGTTGCCTACCCTCACCACCTGGGGGCGGCCCGTCAGGAAGTCCAGTACCCAGTTGCACAGGGCGGGGTCGAGACCCAGGGTCTCGAGCTTGATGACGAGCTTGGAGGGTACTATGGTGTTGAATGCCGAGCTGTAGTCGATGAACAGCATTCTCACATAGGTATTCCTCTTGTCCAGATGGGTTAGGGCAGTGTGCAGTGTGGTTGAGATTGCATCGTCTGTGGACCTATTTGGGCGGTAAGCAAATTGGAGTGGGTCTAGGGTGTCAGGTAGGGTGGAGGTGATATGGTCCTTGACTAGTCTCTCAAAGCACTTCATGATGACGGATGTGAGTGCTACGGGGCGGTAGTCGTTTAGCTCAGTTACCTTAGCTTTCTTGGGAACAGGAACAATGGTGGCCCTCTTGAAGCATGTGGGAACAGCAGACTGGTATAGGGATTGATTGAATATGTCCGTAAACACACCAGCCAGCTGGTCTGCGCATGCTCTGAGGGCGCGGCTGGGGATGCTGTCTGGGCCTGCAGCCTTGCGAGGGTTGACACGTTTAAATGTTTTCCTCACGTCGGCTGCAGTGAAGGAGAGTCTGCATGTTTTAGTTGCGGGCCGTGTCAGTGGCACTGTATTGTCCTCAAAGCGGGCAAAAAAGTTATTTAGTCTGCCTCGGAGCAAGACATCCTGGTCCGTGACGGGGCTGGTTTTCTTTTTGTAATCCGTGATTGACTGTAGACCCTGCCACATACCTCTTGTGTCTGAGCCGTTGAATTGAGATGACGAGCTTGGAGGGCACTATGGTTGATTTGATTTGATTTGTCTCTATACTGACGCTTAGCTTGTTTGATTGCCTTGCGGAGGGAATAGCTACACTGTTTGTATTCGGTCATGTTTCCGGTCACCTTGCCCTGATTAAAAGCAGTGGTTTTCAGTTTCTGTTTCTTTATCAAAGGGGAGAAAGGGAGTGAGACGGATGGAACAAATCATAATGGAGATGTAATAACTACAGTACATAACACAGGTGATTTGATCTGTGTCAAGGATACCTTGACTCTAAGTTACTGCGTATACTTTTCATTGGGCTTTTGCTGAAACAACATCATGGATCAGCCTGCTTGATAATAGTGTTACCTGAGTAACCAGTCACTGCAGTCAGCATATAATAATCACACAGTGATGGCTACAGTCCACCTCCCCTCTGAGCCCACAACAAACTGTAATCAAACCAGCCAGGCTACAATACTGCAGGCTAGATGCTTACCAGACCCCCTCTCCTCTCCATCCACAGTGCTAGTGTTGTAATGTTTACTCCGCTAGCACAGTCCTGAAATCAGCAGCCTTAGGACTGTCTGTGTGTGTGTGTGTGTGTGTGTGTGTGTGTGTGTGTGTGTGTGTGTGTGTGTGTGTGTGTGTGTGTGTGTGTGTGTGTGTGGGTGGGTGTGGGTTGGGTGGGTAAGTGATGTAGGAGGTGGGTTCACACACACAAATGGTGCTTGGGTAAATCCCCCCTCACAGCACACCATCATGCTGGGAACAGTGTGATAGCACTGTGAGATCACCGTGGAGACGTGTAAAACATCACTCAGCCTCTGGGATGCAGAGAGAGATGCTGTCTGATGTACGCTTCCCTTCATTACCTCAAGCAGAGATTGGCCTTTCACAGGAAACTTCTTTGTTTTGTTTTGTATTTTGTTTTAAACCTGTTTTAAACCTAATTTAAGTGGCTGTGATGATGCAGATAGGAGACATTGGAATTAATTTAAATGTTTTATCTGGAGTTAATTCGGGATTGGCAGGCTGGTGTTCGAGCTGTGTGTGTGTGTGCCCTTGCAGTCTCCAGTCTTCAGCAGCCCAGAAACACACAGTTGAGTGGAGGTGAAGAGACAGAAACACACAGTTGAGTGGAGGTGAAGAGACAGAAACACACAGTTGAGTGGAGGTGAAGAGACAGAAACACACAGTTGAGTGGAGGTGGAGAGACAGAAACACACAGTTGAGTGGAGGTGAAGAGACAGAAACACACAGTTGAGTGGAGGTGGAGAGACAGAAACACACAGTTGAGTGGAGGTGAAGAGACAGAAACACACAGTTGAGTGGAGGTGAAGAGACAGAAACACACTGCAAAGGGGAGGATTTAGTTAGCCAGTCTGAACACGCCTCCCTCTGTATCCACAAGCTCGGACTTGTTGTCCACGCTCTCTCACTCACTCCTTCACTAGTGTGCGGTTACACAAGTGCCTGTGCAGTTTATAATGAGCTGCTGTATTTTACAGCAGACTGTGAGCTCAAGAGACAGAGAGAGAAAAGGAGAGAGAGACAGAAAGAGAGAGAGAGAGAGCGAGAAAGAGAAAAAAAAGAGAGATTGAGAAAAGAGAGACAGAGATTGAGAGAGAGAGAGAGAGAGAGAGAGAGAGAGAGAGAGAGAGAGAAAATAAAGATTGAGAAAAGAGAGACAGGGATATAGAGAGAGAGAGAGAGAGAAAGAGAGAAAATAAAGATTGAGAAAAGAGAGACAGGGATATAGGGAGAGCGAGCTTTGCTCCGTAGTCCTGTCAAGGTGTGATCGTTGGTTTCAGTAGGGTTGTTAACCTGCTGTCAAGAGCTTTGATGAAAGGCCTGAGACACTCTTCTGGAAACAATGTTCCTCTGCCAACACAGGCGACTATCTGAGATATAGGACTTCGTTTTACAGGGACAGACCACTGGGAGGGAGAATAGCAGAACCCGGTAATGTATAAGTTCCCTCGTCAAGGCGATACTATGGTTTCAGGATGTGGAAGCTGGTTCGTACGAGGCTAGCTAAGACGCTGGCTTTGTCCCAATTATTCCCATTATATAGGGAATAGGGTGTCATTTGGGACGCAGACACTGTCTAGCTCTGTCAGGCTGACCTTTTAAAGCACTGGCTCTCCATGTTTTCATTGATTTATTGAGTGTGGCCCCTGACCCTCCGCTGCTGTGGTCATCTCAACTCAGCTCATCACTTCATCCTAAGTTCCCAGACCAGACCAGACCTACTGTAGCCTCCTGGACCAGACCAGACATAGCCCCCTGTACCAGACCAGACCAGACCTAGCCTCCTGGACCAGACCCAGCCTCCTGGACCATATCAGACCTAGCCTCCTGGACCAGACCAGACCTAGCCTCCTGGACCAGACCAGACCAGACCTAACCTCCTGGACCAGACCAGACCTAGCCTCCTGGACCAGATCAGACCCAGCCTCCTGGACTAGACCAGACCTAGCCTCCTGGACCAGACCAGACCAGACTAATCTCTTGGACCAGACCAGACCTAGCCTCCTGGACCAGACCAGACCAGACCTAGCCTCCTGGACCAGACCAGACCAGACCTAACCTCCTGGACCAGACCAAACCAGACCTAGCCAACTGGACCAGACCAGACCTAACCTCCTGGACCAGACCAGACCAGACCTAGACTCCTGGACCAGACCAGACCTAGCCACCTGGACCAGACCAGTCCTAGCCACCTGGACCAGACCAGACCTAGCCTCCTGGACCAGACCAGACCAGACCTAGCCTCCTGGACCAGACCTATCCTCCTGTCCCAGACCAGACCAGACCTATCCTCCTGGACCAGACCCAGCCTCCTGGACCAGATCAGACCTAGCCTCCTGGACCAGACCAGACCCAGCCTCTTGGACCAGACCAGACCCAGCCTCTTGGACCAGACCAGACCTAGCCTCCTGGACCAGACCAGACCAGACCTAACCTCCTGGACCAGACCAGACCAGAACTAGTCTCCTGGACCATGCGTTTATTTCGCTTGGTCTAGCCAACAATCAGGCAATGACCATAAATCAGGTATGTCTCCAAAAAAACAGGAAATAACATACAACAAATTACGCTGGAGAAAAACAACTTTGCCACTGACAGTAGGAATAAACCCGCACAAAAGCAGGCGGGCACTGGAAGTTTAAATATAACATTGATGAACCAGAATAAGCAACAGGTGAAAACAATCAACACAAAACCAACAGAAAATAAAAAAGTATCGGTGGCAACTAGTAGACCGGTGACAACGACCGCCGAGCGCCGCCCGGACAGGGAGAGGAGCCACCTTTGGTGGCAGCTAGTAGACCGGTGACAACGAGCGCCGAGCGCCGCCCGGACAGGGAGAGGAGCCACCTTTGGTGGCAGCTAGTAGACCGGTGACAAAGACTGCCGAGCGCCGCCCGGACAGGGAGAGGAGTCACCTTTGGTGGCAGCTAGTAGACCGGTGACAACGACCTCCGAGCGCCGCCCGGACAGGGAGAGGAGCCACCTTCGGTGGCAGCTAGTAGACCGGTGACGACGACCGCCGAGCGCTGCCCGGACAGGGAGAGGAGCCAACTTTGGTGGCAGCTAGTAGACCGGTGACAACAACCGCCGAGCGACGCCCGGACAGGGAGAGGAGCCACCTTTGGTGGCAGCTAGTAGACCGGTGACAACGACCGCCGAGCGACGCCCGGACAGGGAGAGGAGCCACCTTTAGTGGCAGCTAGTAGACCGGTGACGACGACCGCCGAGCGACGCCCGGACAGGGAGAGGAGCCACCTTTGGTGGCAGCTAGTAGACCGGTGACGACGACCGCCAAGCGACGCCCGGACAGGGAGAGGAGCCACCTTTGGTGGCAGCTAGTAGACCGGTGACAACAACCGCCGAGCGACGCCCGGACAGGGAGAGGAGCCACCTTTGGTGGCAGCTAGTAGACCGGTGACAACGACCGCCGAGCGCCGCCCGAACAGGGAGAGGAGCCACCTTTGGTGGCAACTAGTAGACCGGTGACAACGACCGCCGAGCGCCGCCCGAACAGGGAGAGGAGCCACCTTTGGTGAAAGTCGTGACAGACGAGCTTAAAGTTTTCTTTACTGACCATCATTTTCACTTGTCTGACCGCTTGTATTATGACGAGTTTCTCACACGACTGGCCTATCTGGGGGATGTTTTTTCTCTCCTGAATGATCTGAATCTAGGATTACAGGGACTCTCCACAACTATATTCAATGTGCGTGACAAAATTGAGGCTATGATTAAGAAGTTGGAGCTTTTCTCTGTCTGCATTAACAAGGACAACACACAACATGAAATAATAAGAATCAAAATTGTCAACGGGACAACAGTAACAACAATAACCAAGGGTCAAAATAACCATACATTGAACAATAACAATAAGCATACAGTAGAGGACATGTGCAGGTTGATTGGTCTGTCAGACACTGTCCCTCATCTTATGGCAGGCAGCAATGTAGTGCGCTGCCAACCCACAGCTAATCTCTCTCAATTCAATTTTCTCTCTCTCTCACTCTCTCTCAATTCAATTTTCTCTCTCTCTCTCTCTCTCTCTCTCTCTCTCTCTCTCTCTCTCTCATACTCTCTCACTCTCTCTCTCTCACTCTCTCTCTCTCATACTCTCTCTCTGTATATATCTCCCTCTCTTTTTCTCTCTTTCTCCCTCCTTTCCTCATTTCCACCCACCCTCTCTCTCTCTCCCCGCGCTTCTCCCCAGAACACTCTTCAGGGGTGACTCTGGAAGAACTCTTAAACCCTGTGCCTAGTTGGCACAGCCCAGGCAGTCTAACTGCAGCTCTGCTCTGTCTCTGTACTCCTCTAATCTTAATGAAGTCCTTCACTAACTGCCACTCCTTCACTCCTCTAGCAGTTTGGGAGGCTGTGTGTGTACCGGTGCTGTTGGATGGTGCCCTGAGGAGCGCTGAGGAAGCTAAATGAAAGGCATGTAGATTGATAATGCCCTGAGGAGCACCGAGGAAGCTAAATGAAATGCATGTAGATTGATAATGCCCTGAGGAGCTCTGAGGAAGCTACATGGAATGCATGTAGATTGATAATGCCCTGAGGAGCTCTGAGGAAGCTAAATGGAATGCATGTATACTGATAATGCCCTGAGGAGCACCGAGGAAGCTAAGTTTAAAAAAAAATATATATATTTTACCCCTTTTTCTCCCCAATTTCGTGGTATCCAATTGTTGTAGTAGCTACTATCTTGTCTCATTGCTACAACTCCCGTACGGGCTCGGGAGAGACGAAGGTTGAATGTCATGCGTCCTCCGATACACAACCCAACCAGCCGTACTGCTTCTTAACACAGTGCGCATCCAACTCGGAAGCCAGCCGCACCAATGTGTCGGAGGCTACACCGTACACCTGGCAACCTTGGCTAGCGCGCACTGCCCCCGGCCCACCACAGGAGTCGCTGGTGCGCGATGAGACAAGGAGATCCCTACCGACCAATCCCTCCCTAACCCGGGCGACGCTAGGCCAATTGTGCGTCGCCCCACGGACCTCCCGGTCGCGGCCGGTTACGACAAAGCCTGGGCGCGAACCCAGGGACTCTGATGGCACAGCTGGCGCTGCAGTACAGCGCCCTTAACCACTGCGCAACCCGGGAGGCCGCGCCGAGGAAGCTAAATGGAATGCATGTAGATTGATAATGCTCTGAGGAGCTCTGAGGAAGCTAAATGGAATGCATGTAGATTGATAATGCTCTGAGGAGCTCTGAGGAAGCTAAATGGAATGCATGTAGATTGATAATGCCCTGAGGAGCTCTGAGGAAGCTAAATGGAATGCATGTAGATTGATAATGCTCTGAGGAGCTCTGAGGAAGCTAAATGGAATGCATGTAGATTGATAATGCTCTGAGGAGCTCTGAGGAAGCTAAATGGAATGCATGTAGATTGATAATGCTCTGAGGAGCTCTGAGGAAGCTACATGGAATGCATGTAGATTGATAATGCCCTGAGGAGCTCTGAGGAAGCTAAATGGAATGCATGTAGATTGATAATGCTCTGAGGAGCTCTGAGGAAGCTAAATGGAATGCATGTAGATTGATAATGCCCTGAGGAGCTCAGAGGAAGCTAAATGAAATGCATGTATATTGATAATGCTCTGAGTCAGTCGGACTGACTGAGAAGTGAACAGGTCAAACTAATTGGTCTGACATATAGGCCCACTGGTAGTTTCCTCACACTTTCATATCCATTAACTAGTAATTATGATTTCTTATCCATGAATACCACAAGTTACAATTGTCTACGAGTCTCAGACAGTTTTAAATAACTTCCATGATGAGGTTAATAAAGGAAAACCCAAACTACAACGTATATGGTTATTCATCGTCCAGCTGTGTTAACTTCCAACCACCAAAGAAGCATTTCATTCACATCGCCTTAATGCCATATTACCCCCATTGAGTCAAGTGCATCCCTGCTGCACCATGTTACAGTGTGTTAGCATTGTTATCTGTGGTACCAGTGGCACCCTCCCTACAGGGGACAGTCACACCAGGGGCCCTACAGGGGACAGTCACACCAGGGTCCCTACAGGGGACAGTCACACCAGGGTCCCTACAGGGGACAGTCACACCAGGCCCTACAGGGGACAGTCACACCAGGCCCTACAGGGGACAGTCACACCAGGTTCCCTACAGAGAACAATCACACCAGGCCCTACAGGGGACAGTCACACCAGGCCCTACAGGGGACAGTCACCCCAGGCCCTACAGGGGACAGTCACACCAGGCCCCCTACAGGGGACAGTCCCACCAGGCCCTACAGGGGACAGTCCCACCAGGCCCTACAGGGGACAGTCACACCAGGCCCTACAGGGGACAGTCACACCAGCGGTGGACTCGCACCAACCTGTCACTTCGAAAGCACTCAATGGTCTTGGAGTCTCTGCATTTGCACTTTATATTTATTGTGGTACAGCGTGATGTAAGCAGAATTCAAACAATTCCAATGCAACAAATGTATCCCTCTACATCTACATGTGTGTATAATCTTAATTCAGTGAAGGTAGTCATGTCTATGTGTGTGTGTGTTTGGTGGTGGAGAACGTGTCCCCTCCTGTCCCACTGTGAACCAGAGATGGGAACAGGATGATACTCTTCTCAGCAATTAGCTAAAAAGAAATGTAAAAATGCTCCCGGCGTTCACGCAATGTAATGGTCTAATACTTTATGATCAAGAAATGCAGAGAGCGTGGGTGACAGAGAGAAACAGAATGGTGCAGTTTGAGACCATGTGGCAGAAAGTGATGTGGGCGCTGGAGATAGGGGTGGGAGCTAGTGGGTCTGGACAGATGTGATGTTTGTGTGATGTTGTCGTTTGTATGTGTATGTTTTGTATTGTTTATAAAATATCCAATGAAATCATATAAAATAATACAATAACATTTAAAAAGTAAAGAATGAGGTGAATCAGCAGACTTGTCTCTTCAGTTTTCCTACAAGTTAGTGTTTGGGCATTCTAGTCATTCTAGTCAAATATGTATTTGTTTACAGACATGTTGTGTTTGAATAAGTGTTTGTCTCAGTCTGTCTCTATGTGTGTCTGTGTGTGCGTGTGACAGTGGCTGAGTAGAACAGGTTCGACACAACTGATGTTAAAACCCCAGTTAGCCTTTGTATTGATGAAGATTCTCTGCCCTCTTGATTTGGTGGAAGAAGGAGAGCAGTAGCTCATGTTGACACAGGAGAATGTGGCTGCTTGCTTTGTGCAGCCATAACATTCCCACCACTGTCTGTCTGTGGTGGTGCTGCCTACAACCAAATTCAGGGTCTATCTCCATAGCAAGTCCTCCAGACATCCCTATTTGAATTGGTCCACCTGTTTTTGTATTTGCTCCCTAATAACGGCATTCCAACTAATTCCTCAGAACTAGCAGAGAAGGAGGCATCAATCTACAGTTTATCTCTGATCGTCATGGCTCTAAACTCAAGCTACAGGGCACTTTCTCAAAAACTCAATCAGAGTGTAAGTGCTTGCTTAGCGGCATACAACATAGCAGAGGAAGAGGATACACGTCTAGAGTCTAGGTTCTACACAGCTAAGCAGAGCTTTAGCCAACTGCCAGGGTTGTACAGGTTTTCTCTCGCCTTATATGCTGTTAATTGACAACGCGGGAGGGACAAGATTTCTGAGCCTCACACAGAGGTTTCCGTAGAAACTTTAGAAGGCTATTTTGTTCCAATTTGCTCTGTGGTGTTAACTTAAGATCAGAAGCCCAAAGGCCAAATGGTAACTGTACAGTATATTAGCCTGCAAGTTTGATTAATTCAGCTGGAAGGTATATACTGTATCTTTGGCAGATTTATATTCATGAAGTCTATAAATTAAACTACAGTAAATTAGCCTTTAAATGTCAGCCTACACTATTTGGTTTACTTGAAAATGTTTAACTGCAATGAACTTGTTTGGGATTTAGTTGGGGTTGGGGAGCCATCTTTTCTCTGTCCCTTTCTCCCTTCACCCACCCCATGAAACCTAAGAAACTCCAGTTGAAATGCCATTCCAGGTCCGCCCTCTCACCTCCATTGTAAAAGTTGGCGGTGTGTGTACGAGAGTGTGTGTGGTTCTTTGTGGCACTCCACACTACTTATGGGAAGGAGACGAACAACTGGTGTGAATTGAAAGACTCACCCCCTCCCCCCTCTCTCTCTCTCTCTCTCTCCATGAAATAGGTTTCTAAAGGATAGAACAGCCCTCTCAGCCCATCCCTGTAGCCACAGGACCATGTGCCAGTGATGACTAGCTGGTGAGTATTGTGCTTCGTTCTCTTCTGCTACAGTTTCATCAAGTTTAAAACTTTATCATCCATTTCTGAGGTTAAAATGGGAACATGTCTTTGGGATAGCGCATGCACGTATCGATGGGACGCATTGGGAGATAGTATCTCAGTTTTGTACCGTCAAAACTGTGATTATATGTAGAAGCCAGACAACATAGTTTAAATCAGGCCCTTAAAATCGATAGATCAATATATCCCCAAGTAACTGGGAGAGAGTGAGCAGTGCATTATACACAACAACGATCTGTGTGTAAAGATACACTGAGACTCGACCACAACAAGCCATGGCTTCTCTTGGAGGAAAAGACAAAGAACAACTTGGAGATGCAAATGAGAGCAGCGAACAGCTGAAGGATATCCAGGAAAACATGTTTTCAATGCTCTTAATACTCACCAAAACAAACAAAGTGTTACAATCTGTAGTTAAAAAAGTGTATTTGCTCAAACGGAAAGTAGAGCCTGTCATATATGTATATACATGGTGGGCACGTGGACGATCAAGACAATAAAATTGGCCTTCTGGAAACAAAGGTGCAAACTTTAGAAGATTAGCTGGATCAGCTAGAAAACAGATTGAGACAAAGTCATATAAGAATATTGTCCCTACCGGAACAAACTGATATCGGAGGAGCTTGGCGTGTGTCACGACTTCCGTCGAAGTTGGCTCCCCTGCCTGTTCGGGCGGTGCTCGGCGGTCATCGTCACCTTCCTACTAGCCGCTACCGATCCCTTTTTTGTTTGTCTGTTGGTTTTGTCTTATTAGTTTCACCTGTGTGTATTTTAGTTTAATTAGCGTCCTTATATATAGTAGGTTGTCCCGCCCTTGTTTTGTGTGGGATTGTTTTTGTTACTCTGTTGTATGGTGTTTTTTCGTGTGTGTATTCTCCGGACTATTTTGGTCCTGTGTTTTGGGCTGGTCAATTGTATGCGCCCTGTGTGTTGGGCTGGTTAATTGTATGCGCCCTGTGTGTTGGGCTGGTTAATTGTATGCACCCTGTGTGTTGGGCTGGTTAATTGTATGAGCCCTGTGTGTTGGGCTGGTTAATTGTATGCGCCCTGTGTGTTGGGCTGGTTAATTGTATGCGCCCTGTGTGTTGGGCTGGTTAATTGTATGCGCCCTGTGTGTTGGGCTGGTTAATTGTATGCGCCCTGTGTGTTGGGCTGGTTAATTGTATGCGCCCTGTGTGTTGGGCTGGTTAATTGTATGCGCCCTGTGTGTTGGGCTGGTTAATTGTATGCGCCCTGTGTGTTGGGCTGGTTAATTGTATGCGCCCTGTGTGTTGGGCTGGTTAATTGTATGCGCCCTGTGTGTTGGGCTGGTTAATTGTATGCGCCCTGTGTGTTGGGCTGGTTAATTGTATGCGCCCTGTGTGTTGGGCTGGTTAATTGTATGCGCCCTGTGTGTTGGCGTGACCGTTTTGTGCGCCGGAGAATAAACAGACACTCTACTGAACCTTGCTCTCTGCGCCTGATTCCACCCACCACTCCTAGTATCTCGTGACAGCGTGGATGTATCACCAGACGATCTGGAGCAGTCTTTCTTCAACTGAAGTATTTTCTTCAAATGTGTGTACAATGTATATATCGTATCCACAGTTTCTTTTAGGTAAATTTGGAGAAGAATCGGAACTAAAACGCAAACCTGGTGTTTTTAGATAAAATTCATGCTATTTTAGATCAAATACAGACAGGAACCATTATTTAGCAGGTGACTCAAATTATAAATTCGATATTGATTGAGAGACGTAGTAATAACAAAGTCAAATTTAGTCAAATGCCTTTACAGCGTACATTAGGGGAATGATCATCTCCTACTCAGCTAAAGTTAAATCTAATATTGAAATAAACATTTAATCAAATAAAATCTTCATAGAAAAAGCCCATAAAAAAATCTTTACAAGGTAAAGAAGAAAACAACATTTCTGAATTTAAGCAGGAATACGATATTTTACTTCTGAAGAAAGCTGACAACTACAAGTTAAACTCAAATAAAGCATACTACTTAATGGCAAATAAACCTGGTAAGTATCTCACAGCTCTCACAAAACAAATACATGCTAAACCAGTTGTAATTTTTAAAGATAAAGACACAAAAGCGGTAATTAGAAACAACAACGATATTAAGGATAATATTAAGAACATATTAACGATATTAAGGATAATATTAAGAACATATTAACGATATTAAGGATAATATTAAGAACATATTAACGATATTAAGGATAATATTAAGAAATATATTAAGGATAATATTAAGAACATATTAACGATATTAAGGATAATATTAAGAACATATTAACGATATTAAGGATCATTTTAACAGCTTCTATGAAAAATGTATATAAATGAGAATTAAACAACAGTTGGACGGATCCTATAGCATTCTTAGACTTAACAACTCCGAAGCAATTATCAGAAGACAAAAAGTACTAAGTACAGTGATGGTATCGAGTACAGTATATACATATGAGATGAGTAATGTAGGGTATGTAAACATTATATAAAGTGGCATTGTTTAAAGTGGCTTGTGATACATTTGTTCCATCCATTTTTCCATTATTAAAGTGGCTAGAGTTGAGTCAGTATGTTGGCAGCAGCCACTCAATGTTAGTGATGGCTGTTTAACAGTCTGATAGCCTTGAGATAGAAGCTGTTTTTCAGTCTCTCGGTCCCTGCTTTGATGCACCTGTACTGACCTCGCCTTCTGGATGATAACGGGGTGAACAGGCAGTGGCTCAGGTGGTTGTTGTCCTTGATGATCTTTTTGGCCTTCCTGTGACATTGGGTGGTGTAGGTGTCCTGGAGGGCAGGTAGTTTGCCCCCGGTGATGCGTTGTGCAGACCTCACTACCCTCTGGAGAGCCTTAAGGTTGTGGGCGGAGCAGTTGCCGTACCAGGCGGTGATACAGCCCGACAGGATGCTCTCGATTGTGCATCTGTAAAAGTTTGTGAGTGCTTTTGGGGACTAGCCAAATTTTATCAGCCTCCTGAGGTTGAAGAGGCGCTGCTGCGCCTTCTTCACCACGCTGTCTGTGTGGTTGGACCATTTCAGTTTGTCTGTGATGTGTACGCTGAGGAACTTAAAACTTTCCATCTTATCCATTACTGTCCCGTCGATGTGGATAGGGGGGTGCTCCCTCTGCTGTTTCCTGAAGTCCACAATCATCTCCTTTGTTTTGTTGACATTGAGTGTGAGGTTATTTTTCTGACACCACACTCCGAGGGCCCTCACTTCCTCCCTGTAGGCAGTCTCATCATTATTGGTAATCAAGCCTACCACTGTAGTGTCGTCTGCAAACTTGATGATTGAGTTGGAGGTGTGCATGGCCACGCAGTCATGGGTGAACAAGGAGTACAGGAGAGGTCTGAGAACGCACCCTTGTGGGCCCCCAGTGTTGAGGATCAGCGGGGTGGAGATGTTGTTACCTACCCTCACCACCTGGGGGCGGCTGACACCACACTCCGAGGGCCCTCACTTCCTCCTTGTAGGCCGTCTCGTCGTTGCTGGTAATCAAGCCTACCACTGTAGTGTAGTCTGCAAACTTGATGATTGAGTTGGAGGCGTGCATGGCCACGCAGTCATGGGTGAACAAGGAGTACAGGAGAGGTCTGAGAACGCACCCTTGTGGGGCCCCAGTGTTGAGGATCAGCGGGGTGGAGATGTTGATGCCTACCCTCACCACCTGTGGGCGGCCCGTCAGGAAGTCCAGGACCCAGTTGCACAGGGCGGGGTCGAGACCCAGAGTCTATTATGATCGAAGAGAATTATGATTATGATCGAAGATAATTCTCTTGTTAGATAATGCGGTCGGCATTTACTTGTAAGGAATTCTAGGTCAGGTGAACAAAAGGACTTGATTTCCTGTATGTTGTTATGATCACACCACGTCTCATTAATCATAAGGCATACACCCCCGGCCTTCTTCTTACCAGAGAGATGTTTGTTTCTGTCGGCGTGAAGAAGCCAGGTGGCTGTACCGACTCTGAGGACGCATATCGAGTGAGCCATGTTTCCGTGAAACAAAGAACGTTACAGTCTCTGATGTCTCTCTGGAAGGCAACTCTTGCTCGGATTTCGTCTACCTTGTTGTCAAGAGACTGGACATTGGCCAGTAGTATGCTCGGGAGCGGTGCGTGAAGTGCCCGTCTACGGAGCCTGACCAGAAGACCGCTCCGTCTGCCCCTTCTGCGGCGCCGTTGTTTTGGGTCGCCGGCTGGGATCCGATCCATTGTCCTGGGTGGTGGTCCAAACAGAGGACCCGCTTCAGGAAAGTCGTACTCCTGGTCGTAATGTTGGTGAGTTGACGTTGCTCTTACATCCAATAGTTCCTCCCAACTGTATGTAATAAAACCTCAGATTTCCTGGGGTAACAATGTAAGAAATAACATTAAAAAAATAAAATACTGCATAGTTTCCTAGAAACGCGAAGCGAAACGGCCATCTCTGTCGGCGCCGGAAGCAATCAAATAATAGCAAAGCATATAAGCAATAGAATGGCAAAGGTCTGCAAATCAAATCAGATTTGATTTTATTCAAAAGTCTTACCAGACTTGATACATATCAATCAAACAGGGTTTATTAAAAATAGACATTTACAAACAAATACAATTAAAAAATGCAGTTTAATACAATAAAACAAGATATACTGTAGATTTATCAATAATAGCTGTCGATGCTGAAAAGGCCTTTGACCATCTTGAATGGCATTTTCTATTCAAAACTTTGGAAGCTTTCAACATTCCAGCTGAAACAATAGGTTAAATAACACTGTTGTATAAATGTCCTAAAGCAAAACATCTACAGAAATAATACAATATCTAATGAAATTGCTTTAGAAAGGGGCACAAGGGATGTCCCCTCTTCCTCCTCCTGTTTGCACTGGCTTGCAGAAAGAATTCGACAGGATCCAGACGTAACTGGTATCAGTATTAGTAAACATGAATATAAGATACATTTATTTGCAGATGATCTCCTGATATACCTAAACAGTATTGAAAACTCAGTGCCCCCGTTGCAAAAAATATTTTCAGACTACAAAAAAATTGCAGAATATAAAATGTATGTGAAAATCCCCCCAAAATAATGGCAATGGAATGTCCTTTTAAACTCTCCGCACATAACGTTCAGTGTGTGTTTGTAGAAGTTTTCAGGTTGTGATTGATCTTGTTATTGGTCTTGTTATTGGTCTTGTTATTGGTCTTGTTATTGGTCTTGTTATTGGTCTTGTTATTGGTCTTGTTATTGGTCTCGTTATTGATCTTGTTATTGATCTTGTTATTGATCTTGTTATTGATCTTGTTATTGGTCTTGTTATTGATCTTGTTATTGGTCTTGTTATTGGTCTTGTTATTGATCTTGTGATTGATCTTGTGATTGATCTTGTGATTGATCTTGTTATTGGTCTTGTTATTGGTCTTGTTATTGATCTTGTTATTGGTCTTGTTATTGGTCTTGTTATTTGTCTTGTGATTGATCTTGTTATTGGTCTTGTTATTAGATAGGACAGTGTTTAGTGTCCGACTGCGTATCACACGTTCCCTTGTCCTATACCTCTGAGATGGTTGGACCAGTGGAGACCTAACGTAGGAAGCTCGAAGCCATCTATCACTCCACCTCTCTCCATCTATGTCTCTCTGTTTACCCCCCCACCCCCGTCCTCCACATCTTCTTTACAGCCCATGTAGTAAAGTGACTGAGGCAGGGAGCCTTTTATGTGAAAGAGAGGTGGGGTGGTGAGATGGAGAGAGGGGGGGGGGGGGGTGGTGAGGGAGATATGGAGAGAGGAGGGGTGGTGATGGAGAGATGGAGAGAGGAGGGGTGGTGATGGAGAGATGGAGGGGTGGTGAGGGAGAGAGGAGGGGTGGTGATGGAGATATGGAGAGAGGAGGGGTGGTGAGGGAGAGAGGAGGGGTGGTGATGGAGAGATTGAAAGAGGAGTGGTGGTGATGGAGAGATGGAGAGAGGAGTGGTGGTGATGGAGAGATGGAGAGAGGAGGGGTGGTGAGGGAGAGAGGAGGGGTGGTGATGGAGATATGGAGAGAGGAGGGGTGGTGATGGAGATATGGAGAGAGGAGGGGTGGTGATGGAGAGATGGAGAGAGGAGGGTTGGTGAGGGAGAGAGGATGGGTGGTGAGGGAGAGAGGAGGGGTGGTGAGGGAGAGAGGAGGGGTGGTGAGGGAGAGAGGAGGGGTGGTGAGGGAGAGAGGAGGGGTGGTGAGATGGAGAGAGGAGGGGTGGTGAGATGGAGAGAGGAGGGGTGGCGGTGAGATGGAGAGAGGAGGGGTGGTGAGATGGAGAGAGGAGGGGTGGCGGTGAGATGGAGAGAGGAGGGGTGGCGGTGAGATGGAGAGAGGAGGGGTGGTGGGATGGAGAGAGGAGGGGTGGTGAGGGAGAGAGGAGGGGTGTTGATGGAGAGATGGAGAGAGGAGGGGTGATGAGATGGAGAGAGGAGGGGTGGTGAGGGAGAGAGGAGGGGTGGTGATGGAGAGATGGAGAGAGGAGGGGTGGTGATGGAGAGATGGAGAGAGGAGGGGTGGTGATGGAGTGATAGAGAAAGGATGCTTAAACCTTTCATTCTATCCAGCCTGTTAATGGTGAAGTCCTAGCTCCTCTCTCTCTATAATATAATACATGCCATTTAGCAGACACTTTTATCCAAAGTGACTTAAACTCTCTCTCTCTCCTCTCCCTCTCTTCTCTCTTCCGCCCCACAAAGACTGCTTGGCGGGAAGGAGGGAGTCCACTAGGGACTTTGTCTAATTGGCTCTACGTGGGCTAGTCAAAGAACCAAAGCTAAGAGGTGAAGTGTTTTAAAAATACAGCAAGTGATATATCCTTTCTTCTCTGCTCCTCTCCAAGAATGGTGAAGTTTATGTAATACATTTTTGTAATAGAGAAGTGTACTTTCAGCTGTAACTTTATCAAAGGCTTTTATACAGCGATAGTTGCCTCTGTAGGGCCAGTACCAGAGGGGGTGCTTCCTTTGAGTGTAAGAATGCCAGACCGGGCAGTAAAGATTTGAGTTCATTGAGACCCTAAAGTTTCCGACAATTCTCAAACTACCTGACCCAGTTATCATGATGAGACACATGGGCCGACACAGTAGAAAGTCTACCCTATTGAAGGGCCTAGTTGGCTGGCACTGGCTTCTATTCCCCTCCAGTGCGCTGACTCGCCAAGCTTGATTCGATTTGTGCCCCAAAAGTTTCCCCAAACCGTATCAGTGGACCAGAAAGGCCCTGTCCCATTTGGCCCTTGTGTGAAAGCTTGTGAAGAAGCTCCTTTCTGTTTGTTGTTTGTATTATCCTCCTTTCTCCTGGATGTATCTGGACTATCTGGAGCCTGAGGAGTGGAGGCCGTGTTTATGTGTTGTCCTTCCTCTCCCTGCTGTTATTTGCTGATATTTGTTTCAGGAAGAGCAGGAAGAAAACAAGCAGCTTTTCAAGTATGAATGGAGGAATAGAGGATAGCGGGATGAAGGGAGGATGGAGGGAGAGAGAGGAGACCCAGTTTAAGGGCTCATCTCATCTGAAGTTTAGGGGTATGTCCAAAATGGCACCCTCTTCCCTTTATAGTGCACTACATTTGACCAGGACAAATAGGGCTCTGTTCAAAAGTAGTGCACTATATAGGGAATAGGATGCCATTTAAGACTCACACCCATCCTTAAAGGCTCTGTCTTTTGATGCCCCCCAAGGCAAATTACCACACTGCCTTTGTAGGTCCAGCCATGGTACATTAGTGTGCCTTAAAAACGTGGCCTAGTGCTGCCCATTCAGGGGACAAAGAGAGGGTCTGCTGGCAGAACCTTGGCCCGTTACACAGAGGAGCCATTCACACGGGACGCAGGATCGCAGGGAGTCTTACCAACGATGAGCAAACCTACATCACCGGGAGGGAATCCACCGTGACATACTTTCATGGTAGAACTTGTGGTGGTTGTGAAGATGTCATGATGTCATCGGCTCTCCTCTCCTCTACTTACACAGCCAGGAGATGTTTCCTCCATCTAGTTTCAAGTTGTATTAGTTGTGTGTACGGGATACGCATGGTATACATTGTCCAATGAAATGCTTACTTGCAGGTTCCTTCTCGACAATGCAAACACAATGAGAAATAATAAAAGATAAGAATACAAATATAAAGTAAATGGCTCAGTAGAATAAACATTTTAGCATAGGCAATTACACAAAGGCACAATTTATAGTAGAATATTTACACGTGTATTGGGGAAATGTGTATTTGTCCGCCAGCAGCATACCACCCTGCATACCACTGCTGGCTTGCTTCTGAAGTTAAGCAGGGTTGGTCCTGATGGCTTGTAGATAGTAACTGTCTCTGAGCCTGTTGGTATCAGACTTCATGCTCCGATATCGTCTACCTGACGGTAAGGGAGAGAACAGTTTGTGGCATTGGTGTGTGTGGTCCTTGATGATGCTGCCTGCCTTCCTCAGGCACTGCTTCGAGTAGATGTCCTGACTCCTGGGTGGGTGGAAGCACGGTCCAAGTGATGTACTGAGCCGTCTTCACCACCCACTGGAAGGTCTTGTGGTCAAGGATGGAGCAATTCCCGTACCAGGCCGTGATGCGAACGGTCAGGACACTCTCGATGCAGCAGTAGTATTTGGAGAGGACGCGCGGTGGCATTAGTAGGACAGGCTTTTGTCATCCTTGTGTTGCCATCAGATTTACTTTAGATGCAGCATAACTTTCTTTACAGTTGTCATCCTTTGCCTTGATGGCAGCTTTGCACACTCTTGGTATTCTCTCAACCAGATTCATGAGGTAGTCATCTGGAATGCATTTCAATTAACAGGTGTGCCTTGTTAAAAGTTCATTTGTGGAATTTCCTTCTTTCTTAATGCGTTTGAGTCAATCAGCTGTGTTGTGACAAGGTAGGGGTTGTATACAGAAGGTAGCCCTATTTGGTAAAAGACCAAGTCCATATTATGGCAAGAACAGCTCATATAAGCAAAGAGAAAAGACAGTCCATCATTACTTTAAGACATGAAGGTCAGTCAATATGGAACATTTAAAGAACTTTGAACTTTTCTTCAACTTTGAACGTTTCTTGAACATTTCTTCAAGTGCAGTCACAACAACCATCAAGTACAGGAAAGGAAGACCCAAAGTTACCTCTGCTGCAGAGGATACGTTTATTAGAGTTACCAGCCTCAGAAATTGCAGGCCAAATAAATGCTTCACGGAGTTCAAGTATCAGACTGTGAAGTGCAAGGCTAAACTTCGCTCTAAGATTGTTGAAGAGCAAGGCTAAACTTCGATCTAAGAGCTTTGAAGAGCAAGGCTAAACTTCGCTCTAAGAGCTTTGAAGAGCAAGGCTAAACTTCGCTCTAAGAGTGTTAAAGAGCAAGGCTAAACTTCGCTCTAAGAGCTTTGAAGAGCAAGGCTAAACTTCGCTCTAAGAGTGTTGAAGAGCAAGGCTAAACGTCGCTCTAAGAGTGTTGAAGAGCAAGGCTAAACTTCGCTCTAAGAGCGTGAAGTGACCTCCTGAGTGGCGCAGCGGTCTAGGGTATTGCATCGTGCTAGTAATGGGACAAGACTTGTTATTACGAAATTGGTGAGAAAAAGGGGCAAAAAGTAAAAAAATGTATAAAAAATAAGAGCATCAAGCGAACCTTGCGCAGCTACTGTGTGTGACTGTGTGAGGGCGAAGTCTTGCATCTCGCTCATCCCAATATCTGCAGTGCTGCTCGTGGCAACGTCATTCCACTAAGTCTACCTTTAAGATAAAGGACTTGAGAGAGCCTGTATATATCTCAGGTGGCCATGGATATATGGATTTTTGATGCTGCTGTTGCCATAGCACTGTATGTGCCCATCCTGTGAAGTTTCGAAGAGTCTTGAAAAGCAAGATGGGCATTGGGGAGAGATGCAGAGATGGGAGGATCTGAGATGCCACCCTCCTCTCTTCTTCTCTTCTCCATGGTTACACAGAGATGTCTAATACTTTTCGGGAACTTCTGAAAGCCTGCAGAAATGAGACTGTGTGCCAAAGCAGCTTTGTTCAGGTCTAAGGGTGATATCAAGTCACGGGGAATCTATTTCTACATTTTTTGTAAAGGCATCCCATGTAATTAATGTAATGATTTAATCCATATTTGATCACAAATATCACATCCTAAGATTAACTGTAGTGTATTTTCCCCACCATTCATATAATTAGGCATTAACCAAACAGTATCTCCCAATATAATTTTGGATGCCTTTCCCCTCAGAAAAATCCCTCCCCTCAAATCCTGTAACGAGTGTTTTGAGAGTCAGGGAGCAAGTTCAGGGAGTGATTGTTTTAATAAATAAAAGATACAATGAACACGAAACACAAACAACGCACCAACATGAAAACAGAGTCAATAACACCTGAAGACCCAAGGGGAGTGACAGATATAGGGAAGATAATCAAGGAGGTGATGGAGTCCAGGTGAGTGTCATGAGACGTAGGTGCGCGAGACGATGGTGACAGGTGTGTGGGATAATCAGCAGCCTGATGACCTAGAGGCCAGAGAGGGAGTGTACGTGAGTACCCCTAGAAAAGTCACTCCCCTCAAATCAAACATGAAAAGTGTGATATGAAGCCATTGAATTACTTCTGTAGGCCTACATTCAGAAACACCCCCAGTCCTCTTTTCCTTTTCCTACAGTCTGACCTCCTCATCAGTAAAGGAAGTTGGCGTTCTCACCAAATTAATTACTCTGAAGTTTGGGCCTGGCTGACTGAGGACATTCCCTCTTATGTCCAGACTCAGAGCTCCCTATTCTCTCTCTCTTTCTCTCTTTCTCTCTTACTCACTCAGTTACTCACTGGCTCACACACACACACACACACACACACACACACACACACACACACACACACACACACACACACAGAGACACACACGCACGCACGCACGCACACACACACACACACACACACACACACAGACAGACACACACACACACACACAGATTGTGCCCAGTGGTCCATTGTGTCTCCCTGGGTTTATCTCAGTATGACCGGCAGATAGAACAGACCTTATTAGCTGAGCTCTCTCTCTGTGTTCATGTTGCCGTCAGAGAAAAACATTAAACGGACAAAGTACTGTATAAAACCTTGCCAATGGTTGAGAAAAGGAAAAGGGAACACGACACCCTATTACCTTCATAGGGCTCTGGTCAAAAGTAGTGCACTACATAGGGAATAGGGTGCCATTTTGGACTTAGACTGTAATTTCTATAAGCTTTGTCTTCATAGACTATTTGAAAATGAAAATAATAGCTATGTTTTTCAAACCAAAATAACCTGTACTGAAGCTACAGTTTAACTATGGTGAGTAATTGAACCATCTGTTTATGACTAACAAAGAGAGAACAGATTAAAAAATAGAACCAATTTGGCTGCATTTTGTATTGAACAAAAATGCGTTTTTCAGCCAGTAGTCTTTAAGTTACAATTACAGTTACACAACAGGCTCCCTCGTCAGAAAGGGAGGGAAAGAGAGAGAGAAAGAAAGACAGTGAGAGGGCGCACTTTGAGGACTTTGAAATCCAACAGGACTTTGAAATCCGACAGTGGAAGTTGAGCTGTTGTACCACAGTAGCTGAGACAATGTAGACAGGGATAATGTCATCTCCACATTTCCTGGCACAAAGCCAGGGTCATGCATCAACATGTCTGTAATGGAAAATGTTGTTGTGAGACCACATAGCAATTAAAGTAGGAATCAGGACGCTTTTTTGTAATTATATCACAATGAATGTAATTATTGTTGTGTGCTTTGCGAGCAGCAACAGTGTTGTTGTTGTCTAATGTATTTAATCAATTGTCTTTGTTGTGTTATTAGACCCCCCTCCCCTAGCTCTTTCTACTTTAATGAACATTCTAAATAACGGAAACAGATGGAAACTAGTTCATTGTGTGTTTATAGACTGTTTATAGACGGTTTACTCAGTGCACAAATTGGTTGAAATGAACTAAAACATGCCCTATGTAGACTACTGTGTAGTTACATTTACACATGCCAATTCATTGTTCCATTCTCTGTGTCATGCCTTGTAATTTCACTACTCTGCTGATTGGACCATATAAAAACCATCTATTTATCCCTTCACATAGTGTGTTATTGGATGTTTTCCGCTGATTAGCCTAATAGCAGCCTAATAAAAACATGTTTAGTACACAAATACACAAAGCAATGAAAAAATGTAAGTCTTGCCGGAGTGAATGTCAGATCCAGAATGCACTGCTTTCAGGCTATAGTGTTTTGTTTTTGCTCATTCCACGCTCCTTCCTCTCTCTCCAACATCAACAGAGGTTCTGACAGTCCCTAGTAGAAAGGTGATAATGGCTGTTGTTTTCAGATGTTAGTCATTTGTGCTTAACCTCAAACCACAGAGCAGAGTATGTCAGCCAACTACCACATTACTGTGTGTGTGTGTGTGTGTCGCAAAAACAGGGGATGCTACAAATCTCATGCCCTGCCACCTCTGTATAAGTGGAAAGCTGAGGGGACCAAGATCACAAGATCAGATAAAAGTGGCCTGAGGAACAATATTACCATGCTAATCCTATTAGTCTACCTGAATATTATTGTGGCTAACTAGACATTGTTATGTCATTCAATCTCTCAGCTGACACACTTCTGCAAGGGGCATCTGAATTAGGCCATTAGAATAACACAATTCAAAGTTGATCGGAAAATTCAAAGACATTTTAAAATATGAAAATGAATCAGGGAACGTTCTCAAAGCCTGTTGCCTGAACATAGCCTTAATATTCAAATATTACCTCTCCTTATTCTCAGCACACATTGTATTGTTCTGCTCTAATCCTGTAGTAATCCTGATCAGAGGTGGTGTGTGTGTGTGTGTGTGTGTGTGGGGGGGGGGGGTTGTGTGTGTGAGTGTGTGTGTGCGTGGGTGTGTGTGTGTGGGTGTGTGTGTGGCAGCAGCCTCTTCCTCAGTACACTCAGATAGAGGGAGCGGGCATCTAATAGAGAAGAAGGAAATGAGGCAAGGTACTCTGAGCTAGAGGAACAGGAAGAGTCAAAGGGCCAACTCTCTGACACTAAGCATCCAATGAAAGTGGGATGGAGGAGGAGAAGAGAGGGGGATGGTGAAAAAGAGGACCTTGAGTGACAGGTGCAAGTTACTACTGGCCGAGTAGCCGTGGAGTAAACAGGAGTCAGAGTGGAGTTTGGAGGTGAGTGTGTGTGGGTGTGTTGATGTGTGTGTGGTTGGGTGTGTGTGGGTGTGTTGATGTGTGTGTCCATGTGCTTGCACGCACACTCACTGAGCCTCCTATCACACTTTCAAACGTCACAGCTCCCACAGGCTACTATGGCCTAGTCAAAGCTAGACAAATTGCATTAGAGACCAATTAATGTGAAAATAACCAAATTAATCAATGTCCCAGACTAGCACTAGCTGGCATTCAGAGCTGTTGCAGGCAGCCTGTTTGTTCGAGTGCTGTATGTCTGAGGAGACTTGTTAAGAGGCTACATCTTCCCCAGACTAGAGTTTCACGGGTAATTGAGTTTTGAATACCGCAGAGACTCAACAGAGAGGTCCTTCCGTCTTGTCTTCCCTTGGTTAAGACTGGCCAGACAGACTACTTCTCAATGTCATCAACTTTCTTTATCCTCCTTTAGAACGTCTCCTTATCTGGGTTTAATTGGAAACTCTGACGGCAATTATTTGATAGATTGTTATGCGACCGTCAACAACAAAATGTATGCCTTTTCTGAAACTATAATTTTTGGACACAAAAGCTCTCCAGACAGCGCCTTTGGAAACGGTGGGCGGTGGGCTTGTTAGATTAAAGTTCTGTGTCCGTTCCCTGTGTGTGTGTGTGTGTGTGTGTGTGTGTGTGTGTGTGTGTGTGTGTGTGTGTGTGTGTGTGTGTGTGTGTGTGTGTGTGTGTGTGTGTGTGTGTGTGTGTGTGTGTGTGTGTGTGTGTGGAGTGTGTGTGTGTTATCCCTGGGCAGCACAATAGTGCTGAGTGATTAATGCCTTTAGCCAAAATCCAATAAAGGGGATGTGGAGTGGGGACAATGTGGTACGGCATCTCTCTCTCTATCCCTTCATCCCTCCCTCCATCTCTATCCCTCCATCCCTCCCTCCATCTCTATCCATCCATCCTCCGCCACCAGGTTCCAAATCAGCCAGCCGTTTGTTCTACTGTGATCAATGTGTTCTGACAAACAGAGAAGTCAAATTGTAATGCTTTATTGAAATGCCTCCTCCAACCTGCAATGACTGTGTGGTTGTGTGTGTGTGTGTGTGTGTGTGTGTGTGTGTGTGTGTGTGTGTGTGTGTGTGTGTGTGTGTGTGTGTGTGTGTGTGTGTGTGTGTGTGTGTGTGTGTGTGTGTGTGTGTGTGTGTGTGTGTGTGTGTGTGTGTGTGTGTGTGTGTGTGTGTGAACATACATTTTAACACCTGCACTCAATTGACCTATTAGAAAGAGAGGGTGAAAGAGGGTGCTAATGATTTTTTTTCACGTTTCAGGGGACCTCTGGTGACTTGACTTTGCTTCCAGTTGAAAAAAGTGTTGTGTATTTTATTACACTAACTTACTTCTGGAAGACGTAGCTTTGTCCAATCCTATTGGACACGACTGTATATCTGGCGCTCTGCCTGGTGTGAATGTCTTTGCGTAGGAGTGTTTGGGATTAGGAGGAGTATGTATGTGTGTGTTTGCCATTGCCTTGCAGTGCCAGTGGCAGGCGTGATGATTAGGACCAAATCTGAAGGGGGAATCTGAAATGCAGCCTCTTTATCTTGTTGTTCATTAAATTGTGATAAGTGTCATCCTCCACACAGACTCTGCACAGACACTACCGCACAGACACTACAGCACATACACCACATCACAGACACTACAGCACAGACACTACAGCACAGACACTACAGCACAGACACTACAGCACAGACACTACAGCACATACACCACATCACAGACACTACAGCACAGACACTACAGCACAGACACTACAGCACAGACACCACATCACAGACACTACAGCACAGACACTACAGCACAGACACTACAGCAGACACCACATCACAGACACTACAGCACAGACACTACAGCACAGACACCACATCACAGACACTACAGCACAGACACTACAGCACAGACACTACAGCATCTATTTTCACTAAGTAATGTCCCAAAAATCTGGTTTTGATTGATCCGTTTGATACATTAAAATGGTTCCATTGTGTATGGGTGGGCAAGCATATGTGCATAGCTCCACTAACACTCAATGTTTTGATAAGAATCAGTCCTCAATCTGAGTGGTCAAAACTTAGTGGGTAGTGTACATTTTAGGACACCCTCATGCTTCGATAAGGGCTCAGTATGTGATGCACAATCAAATCATTTTTCACTATCAATAATCCCCCCCCCCCAATCATATCATGTCTACTCCTCAGCTCCATGTGGTGTCTGTTCAACCGTTTTGTCTACTCCGCTGGACCGTGTGTGTGTGTGTGTGTGCGTGTGCGTGTGCGTGTGCGTGTCTGTGTCTGTGTCTGTGTGTGTGTGTGTCTGTGTCTGTGTCTGTGTCTGTGTGTGTGTGTGTGTGTGTGTGTGTGTGTGTGTGTGTGTGTGTGTGTGTGTGTGTGTGTGTGTGTGTGTGTGTGTGTGTGTGTGTGTGTGTGTGTGTGTGTGTCTGTGTCTGTGTCTGTGTCTGTGTATGTGTGTGCCCTCCAGTGGACCTTCTCCCTATAATGGGATCTCTGCTTAGAGACTCAGAATTGAATTGATAATGAGGCTTTATGGAGGTGTGCTCTGGAAATATCAGAACTAAACTCACCAGGAACTCATATGAGGCTTTCTGATTCAGCCCAGACCTTTGATTCAGTCAATAGCTCATTTAGGGAGCACGCTGTTACAGAGTTGTTACAGAAAGTCCATGAGCCTGGGGGCTCACTTGGGTGACGATGTCTCATAGTGATTTTCTTGAAGGTCTACAGTTGAAGTCAGAAGTTTACATACACTTAGGTTGGAGTCATTAAAACTAGTTTCTCAACCACTCTACAAATTTCTTGTTAACAAACTATAGTTTTGGCAAGTCGATTAGGACATCTACTTTGTGCATTACACAAGTAATTTTTCCAACAATTGTTTACAGACAGATTATTACACTTATAATTCACTGTATCACAATTCCAGTGGGTCAGAAGTTTACATACACTAAGTTGACTGTGCCTTTCAACAGCTGGGAAAATTCCAGAAAATTATGTCATGACTTTAGAAGCTTCTGATAGGCTAATTGACATCATTTGAGTCAATTGGAGGTGTACCTGTGGATGTATTTCAAGGCCTACCTTCAAACTCAGTGCCTCTTTGCTTGACATCATGGGGAAATCAAAAGAAATCAGCCAAGACCTCAGAAAAAAAAATTTCATCCTTGGGAGCAATTTCCAAATGCGTGAAGGTATCTGTACAGACAATAGTACGCAAGTATAAACACCATGGGACCACACAGCCATCATACCGCTCAGGAAGGAGACGCATTCTGTCTCCTAGAAATGAATGTGTGTTGGTGCGAAAAGTGCAAATCAATCCTAGAACAACAGAAAAGGACCTTGTGAAGATGCTGGAGGAAACAGGTACAAAAGTGTCTATATCCACAGTAAAACTGTCCTATATCGACATAACCTGAAAGGCCGCTCAGCAAGGAAGAAGCCACTGCTCCAAAACCGCCATAAAAAGCCAGACCACCGTTTGCAACTGCACATGGGGACAAAGATCGTACATTTGGAGAAATGTCCTCTGGTCTGATGAAACAAAAATAGAACTGTTTGACCATAACGACCATCGTTATGTTTGGAGGAAAAAGGGGAGGCTTGCAAGCCGAAGAACACCATCCCAACCCTGAAGCACGGGGGTGGCAGCATCATTTTGTGGGGGTGCTTTGCTGCAGGAGGGACTGGTGCACTTCACAAAATAGATGGCATCATGACGTAGGAAAATTATGTGTATATATTGAAGCAACATCTCAAGACATCAGTGAAAGCTTGGTCGCAAATGGGTCTTCCAAATGGACAATGACCCCAAGCATACTTCCAAAGTTGTGGCAAAATGGCTTAAGGACAACAAAGTCAAGGTATTGAAGTGGCCATCACAAAGCCCTGACCTCAATCCTATAGAAAATTTGTGGACAGAACTGAAAAAGCGTGTGCGAGCCAGGAGGCCTACAAACCTGACTCAGTTACACCAGCTCTGTCAGGAGGAATGGGCCAAAATTCACCCAACTTATTGTGGGAAGCTTGTGGAATGCTGCCCGAAATGTTTGACCCAAGTTAAACAATTTAAAGGCAATGCTACCAAATACTAATTGAGTGTATGTAAACTTCTGACCCACTGGGAATGTGATGACAGAAATAAAAGCTGTAATGATCATTTATCTCTACTATTATTCTGACATTTCACATTCTTAAAATAAAGTGGTGATCCTACCTGACCTAAAACAGGGCATTTTTACTAGGATTAAATGTCAGGAATTGTGAAAAACTGAGTTTAAATGTATTTGGCTAAGGTGTATGTAAACTTCCGACTTCAACTGTATGTGCCCAGAGTTGGAGAATGTGTGATATCAGTGCAGCAATGGTAGCTTCCTCTGTGTTATTACTCTTTCTTTCATCCCTCCATCACATCCATTTTACCCATAGGGATTTTACCCTGTGACAAACAATGTCAGTATACAGCAAGTTTTTTCTCACGTATACCCTTTAATCAAACATCTTTGGAATGCATAGATTGACAGAGGGAGAATCTAAGAGGGGGGAAGGAAATACCACATACTGTCTATGCACAAGCCATTAGATCCTTGCCTGTGTCCAAAATGGTACCCTATTCCCTTTAGAGAGCACTACTTTTGACCAGGACCCATTGAGTAGTGCACTTATTTTGACCAGGGCCCATAGAGTAGTGCACTTATTTTGACCAGGGCCCATAGAGTAGTGCACTTATTTTGACCAGGGCCCCTAGAGTAGTGCACTACTTTTGACCAGGACCCCTAGAGTACTGCACTACTTTTGACCAGGACCCCTAGAGTAGTGCACTACTTTTGACCAGGGCCCATAGTTGTCTGGTCTAAAGTAGTGCACTATAAAGGAAATAGGGTGCTAAATGTTTTTCTACCGGCTACTTGTTTACTTTACCAGACAGCGCTCACGGTGTCCTTGCAGCTACTTAGGATTCTCTGAACAGAGGGATGGGGAAGTTACTTCAAATGCGTAACTAGCTTTTTCACAGGTGACTCGGAAGTTCAATCAGTATTTATAAGTAGAAAAACTGAATGCAAGGTTTTTCCTCTTACTCTGAACTGCCATACAAGCTCAGCCTCTGCAGAGTTAGGGGGATTCAGTAGTGTGTGTGTGGGAGGGGGGGGGTTCTCATCAATCTATGTGTGTGTGTCCGTTCCCTGTGTGCATCTCCAAGTGGCCAAGACAGGCTCTGTGATTGAATCCAGCCAGGCCTCTCCCAGGCAGCCCACCCCTGGTTTTGACGGACAGTCTTTTCATTGCCCCCTGTCTGCCTGTGTGTGTGTGTGTGTGTGTATACACTAGTGGCCAAGACAAGCTCTTTGACGGAGGGTGTTTCCATTGCCCCCCTGTTTGCCCCCCAGGCCGCCTGCTGCTGATGGGATCAGGGCTGAGCCAGTACCATTAGTAACAGCCACAGCCTTCTGGACCCCTGGTCTACCGGGTCACTGGCCACAGCAGACACAGACGCTGTATTGCCTTCAATACATCTGATAATCAGGGCAGCTATAAGGAAATGGTGTGTTGGTGGTGTGTCTGAGTGTGTCTGACTGTGTCTGTCTGTGTGTGCGTGTGTGTGTGTGTGTGTGTGTGTGTGTGTGTGTGTGTGTGTGTGTGTGTGTGTGTGTGTGTGTGTGTGTGTGTGTGTGTGTGTGTGTACATCCATCCAGCTGTATCTGTATGCATCCATAAGTCTATTCAAGAGTGGAGCTTTGTTCATCACATCAAGAGTTCTGTTTTGATCCATGCAGCTCTCCTTTTGAGGTCTGTTGTAATCAATTTGCTCATCAACTAAAGTGTCTGGCTGCCCTTGTGTGTGTGTTTTGTTTTGTATCCGCTCCAGTTAATGAGAACAGCACTCCTTCTGTTGTCCTTGAGATAGCTGCTAATTAGACTGAGCTGAGCTGTCTCTGCGTCATTGATTCGTAATGGCCGCTTTGCTCCCACAGAACGCCATGCATCTGAGCAAAACGTAATAATAATTCACTGTCATCTTGCTGAAATAGACATGTCGGTGAATGGTGGTGCATGTCGGTGCATGCCGGTGCATGGTGGTGCATGGCGGTGAATCTCGGTGAAGAGGTGGTTTGGAGAGTCAGAGGCTGTGGAGGTCAGCCATGTGCCTCTCTGACTTTTTTTGAATCATCCAATCCCAAGGCTCTAAGCAGCTTCAAACGTGTCTCGGCCCTCCTGATGATAGGAGGAAAGTGTTGACATCACACTCTCCTGTTATCAGTTGGCACACCACCCTGGCAAATCCGTTACCCATGGAGAGGATGGTGACATTTCAAAGCTTGTCCCTCATCGGTCCATCCGCTCCTTAACTTGTTTATACCCTCTCTCTGTCTCTCCCCAACATGAGAGCAAACAACAGAGATAGAATGAGTGAGAGTGGAAAGAGAGAGGAGAGAGGGAGAGAGGGGAAAGAGAGAGAGAAGGGAAAGAGTGAGAGAGGGGAAAGAGAGAGAGGGAAAGAGGGAAAGAGGGAGAGAGGGAGAGGGGAAAGAGAGAGAGGGAGAGAGGGAAAGAGGGAGAGGGGAAAGAGCGATAGAGGGGAAAGAGGGAGAGAGGGAAAGAAAGAGAGGGATAGAGGGAGAGAGGGAAAGAGTGAGAGAGGGGAAGAGAGAGAGGGAAAGAGGGAGACAGGGAAAGAGGGAGAGGGGAAAGAGAGAGAGGGTAAAGAGAGAGAGGGGAAAGAGAGATAGAGGGGAAAGAAAGAGAGGGATAGAGGGAAAGAGTGAGAGAGGGGAAAGAGAGAGAGGGAAAGAGGGAGACAGGGAAAGAGGGAGAGAGGGGAAAGAGAGAGAGGAAAGAGGGAGAGGGGAAAGAGAGAGAGGGGAAAGAGAGAAAGCAAGGGAGAGAGGGATCAAGCAAAATAGAGAGAGAAATATGGGACCTCACTGACCGTGTTAATGACCTGGGATTTGTGGGTTGGAAACTCCTCTATTGCGTTAGCTAATCAGAGGTCGTCACCACTGGTCACCCAGCCAATCAGAATTCGTCACCCCTGGTCACCCAGCCAATCAGAGTTCGTCCCCCCTGGTCAGTCATACTCTTTGTGTCGGTGGTCATCCAGGTCCCTCCCTCTCTGTCCCTTATAGCCACAACGGCTGAGACCTGCCCTCCTGAACCCTCTTGGTTCGTTGTCCACGTTAGATCACTATAGAAGAAACTGACCAGACCCTTTTCACATCGTGTTGACCCAAATCAACCTGTGTTCAGATGTATAAGAAACAGACCACTTAGATATCTAGAATGAAAACTATATCAGAATGTGTGAATTTCTAAGTTGCCAAGGCAATGACAAATGCAAGAAGGAGCTCTAGTCTGCAGTGCGGCCCTTTATAGGCTCTGCAGTGCAGTTTTGAATATGGAAATGGTATGTTGACTGAAATTGTAATAGGGTAATGTGGATCACATCAAAGGATTGGCTCAGTGGTTCTCAGTGGCTCAACGCAAATATGGGTGAAGGAGTGGTTGTTTTTAATTCCAAGTTCCAACATGGTATTTTTCTAAACTTTTCATGAGACTAGAGTATCTAGCAGCGATATCGACTGTACTGCAGAACCTCTTGGACCATAGTTTCATTCTTTCACTTTGAAGGTTTAAAGCATCAGTTAAAACCACATTAAAAGCACCCAGATGGCACATAGTGGCAGATTTAAACATGTCATAAATCCCATCAACAACTCTGGGCTGTGAGTCAGAACACAAACTCACACCTTTTGGCCTGCTTCAACACTCACGTTTCTCTGCAAACCTCCCGAACAAGTTGGGTCGCAGGAAATCAATACGAGCCCCAGGGTTACAATTCTCACAGTGAAGGCTCATAGACTGTATACAATGAAGAGGTGACAGGTAAACTACAGCTATGCACCCAAATGGCCCATGAGTCCTGGCCAAAAGTAGTGCACTGTATAAGAAGTAGGGTACCATTTGAGACACATCCTGTCTGAACGGTACAAGCTGTGACACTGTCTTCAAACTGATGTCATAATAAACCTTTCGAAGGCCAGACGCTGTGTGTTATTACAGATTAGACTGGGTAGTTCAGGAGGAGGGCTGTGTGTGTGTGTGTGTGTTTGTGTGTGTGTGTGTGTGTGTGTGTGTGTGTGTGTGTGTGTGTGTGTGTGTGTGTGTGTGTGTGTGTGTGTGTGTGTGTGTGTGTGTGTGTGTGTGTGTAGCCAGTATGGGCATGATGGGGTCTGACAGGCCCGGAGATTGGAGGAGACCCTCTGCCAGTCAGCCTCCCAGCAGATTGCTTCTGACCAACCACACTCTAGAGGGGCTTTGTGTGTGTTTGTGTGTGTGTTTGTGTGTCTTCAGAATATTGGAATGGTTCCAAGTTTAGGAAAAATAAATGGCTTTGAAATCTAATCTCAGGACTCCAAGTGATGTTCTATCCCAGGGATATTCAACTCTTACCCTACGATATCCAGAGCCTGCTGGTTTTCTGTTCTACCTGATAATGTATTGCACCAGGTCTAAATCAGTCCCCGATTAGAGGGGAACAATGAAAACACGCAGTGGATCTGGCTAGGTCAAGCGTTGAGGGTTCTATCCTATTGTTAGAATACAAACGTCTACTGCATAGTTCCCAAACTCAGTCCAAATATAACTGGGCCTGTTGTTGTAACTGCCAATTATACTGTCCTGCTGCAAAAAAATATTATATGTGAAGTGTACTTTAGTATTATGTGGACTGGAATGCCTGTGGCGCGCGCACACACACACACACACACACACACACACACACACACACACACACACACACACACACACACACACACACACACACACATACACACACCCACACTACTACTATCTAGAGTCTGATGATACAAACTGTTCTCAAATCGTCACTACACTACAGGCCATATCAAATCACTGTAGCCACTGGCAGGGCAGTGTGATTGGACGGCAGTGTGATTGGACGGCAGTGTGATTGGACGGCAGTGTGATTGGACATTTTGAACAGCTCAATAAGTGTCCGTCTCGCCTCAGGCCTTTGTGTAATAACAATCTGTCCTTTTTGGGCTTTTTGAACTGTGCTGCATCCAATATGAATTAGGCAACATAATGGGGTGCAATCTGCACCCCATTGCGATTTAAATCAGGACTTTTTTTGTGGAGTCCGTGTGTTGAAGTCTGAGTGTTGTACTGAAAGTCATTCTCGCTCTGGCTGTTCCAAATGGCACCCTATTCCCTTTATAGTGCACTACCTACAGTATGGACCCTGGACAAAAGTAGTGCCCTATAAAGGGTGCCATTTGGACCGCATCCAGTGCTACCAAAATTATATTTGGTGTTTTATATATATATATATAACTTGCACTTTAGGCTGTACCGGAGCGACAAGTCTAGGTCCAAAAAGCTTCTAAATGGCTTCTACCCCCAAGCCATAAGACTCCTGAACATCTAGCCAAATGGCTACCCAGACTATTCACATTGCCCCCCCCCCACCTCCCTCTCCACACCACTGCCACTCTCTGTTGTCATCTATGCATAGTCACTTTAATAACTCTACCTACATGTACATACTACCTCAACTAACCGGTGCCGCCACACATTGCCTCTGTACCGGTACCCCCCGTATATATTGTTATTTTTTACTGCTGCTCTTTAATTACTTGTTACTTGTATCTCTTATTCTTATCTGTATTTATTTAAACTGCACTGTTGGTTAGGGGCTCGTAAGTAAACATTTCACTGTTGTAGTCGGCGCATGTGACTAATAGAATGTGATTTGATTTGATTTTAACAAAGGTTTCTGATCTGACAGTGACTCCAGGGCAAAACAGATCAAGAGGCGGCAGGCAGCCTGGCAGGTTAGAGTGTTGGGCCAGTATCTGAAAAGTTGCTGGATCAAATCCCCGAGCCGACAAGGTAAAAATCTGCAGTTCTGTCCTTGAGCAAGGCAGTTAACCCCAAACAACAGCTGCTCCCCAGACATGGATGTTGATTAAGGCAGCCCTCCGCACCTCTCTGATTCAGATGGGTAGGGTTAAATGTGGAAGACACATTTCAGTTGAATGCATTAACCTGTATAACTGACTGGACTTCTTCTTTTCCAAAAGGACATGGCTAGCCACTCAACCATTAAAGGATTAACAATTGCTGCCACTGTAATCTGTCCCCTATTTAAATGTATTTTTTGTTTATTTTTTCACCTTGTTAGGGAACCACTACCACATATCGCTTAAATTGGTACAGCACTCTCACTAACATGTGCAACAAGTATAGCCTCTTACAAGACATGTTGCAAAATATGTTAATGAATGAGAAACAACAATACCATGCACCCATTATTGTTCAAAATCTATTTGGCACTGCAAAAATGTGGACTGGTACTTTATTAGGAAGGAAGGAAACATTACCGGCAGTAGTTACTGTAGAATTGGTACAGCACTTACGGGTGAAACAAATATAACCTCTTACAAGGCACACAGTTATAATTCTACAGTTTATACAGTATCATGCTGTTGATTCATTCGGTAAGTTGATCAAATTCTGATCAAAAACGGATCAAATTCCAAAAACAGATTAACAGTGTACGTTATGTGTATTTTGATATTTTTGTAACCCAGCGAACAATACCGTACCCTTAGAGTGTGGAGCAGAACGCAAACACACATTCTGTAGCACAACACAAATATAAAGATACACACTTTTCACTCTGGACTGTCTCCACTTCAGAGAATGCAAAGTGAAGAGAAACACAAAACCATATACTCTCTTTTGTTGTCTGGCCCTTTGTGGTGGGATATATAAGGGTCAAATCACTTTGTACCAGTGGATCTCTTTGTATAATTATACCTGCACCTGGAGGCACCAACTGCCTTTTATAGAACATCTTTTTGGCACTCCAAAAATGTGGACTGGTACTTTATTGTTAGGATTATGGTTATGATATAGGGTGTGTTCGTAGATTCACTCTGGCTATCTACTCTGATTTCAGATCACTCTCGTCTGAGTGTGCCAGACTGCAGAATAACTGATGAATTTATGAACACTCAACACCTGCTGAATATGGCCGGTGTCAGTAAACATCTGCAAAAAAAGCGTAATTAAATGATTGCCAGCAGCACAGTTACAGTCACCAACGCTCTGGATAACATGAAAACAGCCTAATCAGCTCTGCTAGGGCGAGTAAAATGGTCAGAGTGAGGTATTCTCTCATTTGTGTCTGAAATTAGCTAGCAAGCTATCCAACGTTAGCCAGTTAGCTTGGGTGCTTGACTTCCGACAGTGAGGTCAGAACTCTAGGATCAACCATGCTCCTTGACCAGAGCATCCAGTGTGGCTCTGAACACCCCGAGAGCGAAACGCTCTGAATTTACAAATGGGCAATCTGACAACGCTCTGAATTTACGAACGGACAATCTGACAACGCTCTGAATTTACGAACGGACAATCTGACAACGCTCTGAATTTACGAACTGACAATCTGACAACGCTCTGAATTTACGAACTGACAATCTGACAATCTGACAATGCTCTGAATTTACAAATGCCCAGAGCGGACTCTGAGTGCACTCTGGCACTCCAGATTGTATTTACGAACACACCCATAGACACAGAGTTATGATGGTATGACATCATACACATTTCATTAGTTTTAACCCTGTCACGCCCTGTCAATGTCATCATAGAATTCTGTTCTTAAATGATGTTGCAAATTGGAATGGTAGAGTTATGTCCTTCATGGTGTTATCAGAATTGTACGGGAAAGTCTTCTCAATCCAAGAGTACAACCAATTGATTACAGCATTACCCCCCAAAAATGGAGGAGGCAGATGGCAGCGGAGGGAGGTAGGGAACTGGTCTGTCTGCCCAATATAAAGGATCAAAACTGGAATAAAAATAGCATAAATAGGATGAGGACCAGGATGTTGACAACTGTGCCATACAGATTGCAAAATAGTTGGGAAGAGATTTTTGATGTACCGATTATGTGCTACAGGGTGTATGAGTTGATATATAAAACAACGTAAGATTCAAGACTTCGTGCTTTCCAGCTAAAATTATTATATAGAATTTTTGCCACCAACAAAATCTTGAATATTTGGGGCATAAAATCATTGAACCTCTGCAGATTTTGTTGTGAGGATACAGAATCAATAGACCATTTATTTTGGTATTGGCCTCAGGTAGCCTGTTTCTGGTCTCAGGTTCAGGAATGGCTGAAAATTGATCTAAAATTGACCCTAGAAATAGTACTGTTAGGAGGTCTGGAGAGACCGGGTCAGTAAATTACTAATATACTAATACTCTTAGTAAAAGTATTTATTTATCTTCAACACGCAATATGTCGATTATATTTGATTAGATAGATTGAAATTGTCCATTAAGCATCACAGCATAGTTGAATGATATGTGTTGCGTAGAAATCCGAAGAGGGTGGCCAGCAGAGATAGGTGGGATGGGCTAAGGGAATGTGAGGGTTGGGATGTGGAATTGGAGACAAGTGGGAGTGGAGTTGCTGTGCGGGAGATAGAATGATGGTCAAAGATAAAAGTCAAAAATGTAGTCAAATAAATAAATAATAAAAAGTAAGTTTGAATGACATTGAGGGGGGATGTATTTTTACAGCTAATGCCGGGTTTGCCTGAGGCTGATGCCTTGCAGGTGTTTGTACACATGCATATACACACACTCTCATTCAAATACACGGACACACACACACACACATGTAATAGTGCCAGACATGCACTCAAACATATACAGTTGGCATTGCGGATATGATTTTAGTTGTCCTTGATGTCCATTGTTTTTTTTTTGTATTATTATTATTTTTTAAAGCATTGTTGTTTGCTGTTTTCTTCTGTCTTTTCTTTTTCCTCTTTAGTTCATTCTCTTGGTTGTTGGTTCACTGTTGGATTCTTGCGGGTGGCGAATGGAATTCATTGTATTTTATTTGATTTGTTTTCTTCTTGGGGGGGGGGGGGGGGGGGCTGTGGGATTTTTACAAATAATCTTTGAAAGATAGGGTCCTGAAAAGGGGATGTTTCTTTTTTTGAGGTACTTTATCACATATATATCACAAAAATTGAGTCTTTTTGGTCTGAAATTCTCCATGTTGTACAGGACATCACAGCTATTTTTATTCAAGTGGATCCATGTGATCTCCTTCTAGGTATTGTCCCTGTGGATACACTCCACTCCTCTCCACTTAAAGAGATAGATGATCTTTTAGCAGCAGCAAGGAAATGTGTAACAAAATGCTGGAAAAATGAGCATGCACCCTCAAAAGATATGTGGTTAGGTCTATGTGGGGAACTTGCTGACATGGAGAGAATTACATCAATCTTGCAACAGAGACAGCATAGGTATGAAGGTGTCTAGTCAGAGTTCCTGACATATTGTATGGTCTTATTCTGTCATTTCTGGGCTTTTTGTTTGTTTCTGTTGTTTTTGTGTGGCTTAATCCAAATTCTATACTTATTTGGCTTTGCACAGCCAAAATGTACCCTTAACATGTGAATGTAATTACACTGCTTAGTAAAGACAGCAAAGATACGTTGTGTACGTATGGTACATGTTCTTTATGTGCGCTTCAATAAAAATGCATGGGAAAAAAGGAGGCCTGTGTCTTATGACCGTAGTGTACGTGTAGGTATGTACGGCAGGACCAGATCGGAGCGATAAGTAGGAGCATGTCTTACTACTACTTTGTAGTTTAGCAGTAAAACCTTGAAATCAGCCCTTGCCTTAACAGGAAGCCATTGTAGGGAGGCTAGCACTGGAGTAATGTGATCTAATTTTGGGGTTCTAGTCAAGATTCTAGCAGCCGTATTTAACACGATTGTACAACCATCAAGCTTAGTTGTCAGATAAAACAGCAGATCTCTTTGTTTCTTGGGACCTAGAACTAGCATCTCTGTTTTGTCTGAGTTTAAAAGTAAAAAGTCTGCCACCATTCAGGGTAGGCAATTTTGGGGCTTCACCATGTTCCATCAAAATGTACAGCTGTGTGTTGTCCGCATAGCAGTGAAAGTTGACATTGTATTTCCGAATGAAATCACCAAGTGGAATATAGGAATATATAGTGAAAACAATAGTGGTCCTAAAATGGAACCTTGAGGATCACCGAAACTTGCAATTGATTTGCCAGAGGACAATCCATCCACAGAGATGAACTGATGTCTTCTTGACAGATAAGATCTAAACCAGTCAAGAGCTTGTCCGTGTAGACCAAATAGGGTTTCCAATCCCTCCAAAAGAATGTGGTGATGGTGTCAAAGGCGACACTAAGGTTTAGGAGCACAAGGACAGATGCAGAGCCTTGGTCTGACATCATTAAAATGTAATTTACCACCTTCACAAGTGCAGTCTCAGTGCTATGATGGGGTGTAAAACCAGACTGGAGCGTTTTGTATAGATTATTTGTCTTCAGGAAGGCAGTGAGTTGCTGCGCAACAGCTTTTTCTAAAAGTTTTGAGAGAAATGGGAGATTCGATATATAGGCCTATAGTTTTAAAAAAAATTCTGGGTCAAGGTTTGGCTTTTCAGGAGAGGCTTTATTACTGACACTTGGTGAGTTTGGTACACATCCAGAGGATAGGGAGCCGATTATTATGTTCAACATAGGAGGGCCAAGCACAGGAAATAGCTCTTTCTAGTAGTCAGCTGGAAGGTTTAGAGGCCATGACTATTTTAGTGTATGTTTCGAGAGATAAAGGATTCAGAAAAACTGGCAGTTCTGTGCAGACTCAGGACAACTGAGTTTTGGAGAAATACGCAGATTAAAAGATGAATCCATCATTTTCTTTCTAATGATCATTATCTTTTCGTCGAAGAAGTTCATGAACTTATCACTGCTGAAGTGAAGGCCAACCTCTCTTGGGGAATGCTGCTTTTTAGTTAGCTTTGTGACAGCATAAAATAATTTTTTAAAATTTTTGATTCAAAATATTAATTGTGCTTCTTAACTCAGTCATAACTCTGTAATAACTCTGTAATAACTCGGTAATCACTGTTACGTAGATTTAATCTAGGAGCAGATGCTATATTTCCCATTGCTGCAAATCAATTCTGTTTCTGCCTGCGAGGCAGTGTCTTCTGATCTAATGAGCTGGTGTTGGTTTTCCACTGGTACAGAAGCTAATGTCATGGTTAGCGCACGTGTGTGTGTGTCTGTCTGTGTGTGCGTGTGTGTACGTGTGCTTGTCAGTGTTTGTCTGTGTGAGTGTTTGTATGCAACAGAAGGCTCAGGGACAACGACACCTCATAAATCCTCATATAAGATACCTAACAATCAGATCTAATCAACATAGATTATGATCAAATGAATCAAAGAACCCACCGGAGGGGAATCAATCCTCCTTATAGACTTTCCCAACAGAAATGACCAATTTCATTTCGATAAACATCAATATCCACATCCGTTCATTCGCAGTAAAACACTTTATTTCTCTGATAGCAAGTACTTTATTTTTTATGAGTAACACCAGTGATTGCCTGCATCCCAAATTACACCCTATATAGTGAACTACGTTTGAGCAGGGTCAATAAGGCTCTGGTCAAAAGTAGTGCACTACATAGGGAATATGGTGCCATTTAGGATGCAGATATTGCTTTCCCGATGGGCTGGAAGCAATTTAATCAGTGTCTTAATTGATTCAGATGAGATTCAGTTGACGGGGTTTCTATTGTAATTAGAAGTAGTAGAGTAGACACATCACCATGCGGATGAGAGGAGGTGCAGGCAGAGCCCTCGGGGCCCTAAATCATCCTTCTCCAAAATGGTGGAACGGAGCTGAGGGAGCCAGTGACTCATCTTAAACCTTTATGGCTGGTAGGGAGAGGGAAACTGTCTGACACACCTGCTGGCCCAGTGGCCCTGTGGAATATGATAGACTCCCCCTGACATTATTAAACAACAGAGTGTTTTAAAGGAGTTTTTATGGCCTCTCTCCCGACCGCACCGCTTCTCTAGTCCTTTGCTTTAGTTTCAGTGAAAGGCCACATTTTGAATGAGGCTGTTGAGTTTGGAAGGTCTGAGAGACTAAGAGGAGCAGGGGGTATCAAACAGCACCAACCCCCCCCCACCCAATCTCCACCAATCCCCCCACAGCAGAGAAGAGAATATGATCAAGGGAAAAGATATAAAGTCTCTCTCCTCATAGACTTTTATTCTGTCTCCAGGGGCCTTGGCAAGCTACGCAACTATTTACATTTCACAGCTTTTATCAGACTTCAACCTCTCTCACCTTGTTTTCAGACACGCAGAATGTGGGTATCATTAAGTGGGTAAGGAAAACATATTTAGCATTTTTACCTAGAAGACGTATCCCCCTCCCTCTAGATGTTTTTTCTATGAGGGTAATAGTCTACCCTTACCATTTTCATGGCCTATGTTACATCATCAATATTTGAGCTCTCTCTCTCTCTCTCTCTCTCTCTCTCTCTCTTCAGGAGGGTTTCTCTGATGATACACACTGGGGGCTCAGCGTCAATATTCTACTCTACCTGCCCACATCTACTAAAGAACTGGCTCATTATATTACCTGTTACCAGGGCTACGGGATACATACACTGGGCAGGGAGTGGGGTAGGGAGGGAGGGAGGGAGTGAGGAAGTGAATGAGGGAGTGAGTGAGCTTAGAGAGACCATATTAAATCAGAGCAACCTCAATGACTGGACCTCCTGCCTCCTGTGTGTGTGTGTGTGTGTGTGTGTGTGTGTGTGTGTGTGTGTGTGTGTGTGTGTGTGTGTGTGTGTGTGTGTGTGTGTGTGTGTGTGTGTGTGTGTGTGATCGTGTGTGTGTGTGTGTGCTGGGGTCCATGCGCGATAATCAGAAGGCTATTGACAGGGGATGTGCTTGGGCATTCGCTAGTCAAAGCCCTGGCTTAGAGTTCCACTCTAAGCTATGAGAACACTGTCCACAGTCCCTGGATAATTAACTGCCTGACTTGTTCTCCCAGCCAGGCACTCTGATGTGCTGTAACACACCCTGTGAGTGTGTGTGTGTGAGTGTGTGACAGACAGCTGACTGAACTGAAATGGTTTCATATTGGTTTTATCTTGGCAAACTGCTTTCAAGAAGGAGGATGTCATAGAGGGTCTGTCCTAGTGGGCCTCTGAGGGTCCTCTGTAATGGAGCCGTGGTGGACACAGGCATGCACACGTGTGTGTGTGATCTGATGTGTGTATGTGGACTAATGAATCTGTCAACCCAAAGTGACAGTGGATCCTAGCCCACACACACACACACACACACACACACACACACACACACACACACACACACACACACACACACACACACACACACACACACACACACACACACACACGCACACACATACACACACACACACACACACACACACACACACACACTGCCAGTCTAATTAACAACTTGTTAATTAGACCGTCTATAAACACACACCTCTCTACCTGCTGTTAGTGTTTACCCATGGGTTTAGTTGACTGTGTCTGTGCTCAGACCAGCTCCTCTTTCTGGGCTGTAGAGCTGCTGCTGGTCCTCCCTGTCTTCTCTCTCTGGGCTGTAGAGCTGCTGCTTGTCCTCCCTGTCTTCTCTCTCTGGGCTGTAGAGCTGCTGCTGGTCCTCCCTGTCTTCTCTCTCTGGGCTGTAGAGCTGCTGCTGGTCCTCCCTGTCTTCTCTCTCTGGGCTGTAGAGCTGCTGCTGGTCCTCCCTGTCTTCTCTCTCTGGGCTGTAGAGCAGCTGCTAGTCCTCCCTGTCTTCTCTCTCTGGGCTGTAGAGCTGCTGCTGATCCTCCCTGTCTTCTCTCTCTGGGCTGTAGAGCTGCTGCTAGTCCTCCCTGTCTTCTCTCTCTGGGCTGTAGAGCTGCTGCTGATCCTCCCTGTCTTCTCTCTCTACTAGCACTATTTTAATTGATGCATCTTCCACTTTTTACTTTACGGGCTAATTCCAGGTCTGAATGTACTTGACATAGCGGTGTGCCTATCTAACACTAGGGGTTTGTTCTGCACTTTACATATCTGCAGATTATTGTACAGCATTATTCTCTCTATGATTGGCATGAGGAATGCACTCAGTAACCCAGTATTGGCATTTCTGTTTTCCTTGGCTTCCTTTCAGAGTCTGTTAACTGTTACTGTATTGTAATGACAAACACCCCAGCGGCTCATGTGCATTCGCCTAATTAGCAAGCAGCTGTAGTGAGAGAGATGAGGGGGGGGGGGGGGGGTTAATTGATTGTGGGAAATACAGTTGATTTGCAACTCAACCAAGCTAATAATGTGTTATTGATCGGTCCATTAAAATGAACAATATTACAAGGAGATCTAATCCAGTGACTGTGAGAGCAGAAGTTAGTTGATGCTCTTACAGTTTTTCATCTACTTATGGTATTACGTCACTCAATGGTGACATTGTAAGAAGTGGTGAGGGTGGGTGATGATGGACTACAGGCTTCAGCCAGGCTGTACTCCCTCGTATATAACGTCTGCAAGAAATTACTTTAACTACAGAGGAGGAGGTGTATGGTGCTGTTTAAGGCGATCTAACAGAGTTTAGTGTTACGCGGAGCAGGTGAACCCAAGAGCAGACTCAGACGAGGACACTGAGATAAGGTAACCAAGGTATTTATTGAAAACAGGGGGAAGATGGGTTGCAGGCCAGGGAAAGCTTGGGCGGGTTGCAGGGAGCCAGGTTCTGAGGCTGAGGCTGGAGCGAGGGGAGTTGGGGCTGGGTAAGCAGGTCCGGAGAGGAAGCCAAGGAAGCAGTAGAGTGGGGGTCCAGGACATGGTAGCAGGACTGATGAGAAGTGGGACTGACCAGAGTCAGAGCGGACAGAACTGTAGAGCAGAGGGAAACAGCGTCAGGCAAGGGAAAACAGGCACAACATGAAAACAGGATCTATGCAGGAACAAACGCATACTAAAACCGCATACTGACTGAGCAGAGTTTACGATCTGGCAGCGAGGAAGTGGCAGGGATGAGTATTTGTAGAGGTCTTGATTATGGAACATGTTGCAGCTGGTGGGGATCTGCTCTGCCTCCAGCACACCTGTCTCCGTCCACACAAATCACACACACACAGAGAAAGAGGGAGAGGCGGCAGGTTAAGGAGACACAGGATGAACAGTAGAGGACGTGGCAGGCACAGATGTGACATCTAGTCTGGTGTGGCTAAACCAAGATGACTGCCATACCAGACCTTTTTTTTTTTACATTTAACTAGGCAAGTCAGTTAAGAACAAATTCTTATTTACAATGACAACCTATCTCGGCCAAACCCAGACAACGCTGTGCCAATTGTGCGCCGCCCTTTGAGACTCCCAATCACAGCTAGCTGTAATGCGGCCTGGATTCAAACCAGGGACTGCAGTGACACCTCTTGCACTGAGATGCAGTGCCTTGGAGGTTGGAGGGGCGCCATGTGTGACTGACGTGCTTTCCGTTTGCTCCCGCAGTATTCTTAAAGTTTATGTGTATTTTGCAGCAGAACCATATTTATTTTCAAATATTAGTTTGGTGATCCCTTTCCGTTAAAACCAAGACTAATTTGCTTTCAAATGTCAGCATGTCGATGAAACATAAGGCCAAAAACATGACTTTAAGAAAACCCGGCCTACAAGACTCTTATCACCGCCCTCTCCTGAGTCTGAGGGCCCGGGGACTCACACTTTACCCGGGGGTATGACTTGGCCTGGCGGCGCTGAAATGAACATTCTAGAGGCCATCAAACTACTACGCTCTGAGATAGTTGAAATGAAAATGGAGGTAGTTGCTACGATTGAGGCCTGAATACAGGAGGTTTGTGATACTTTAAAAGCAGATCTAACCATCCTGCGGAACGAGACGGTGCCAGCAATCACATCACTCAAAACAACAACAGAGTTGCACACTACAATGAGTGCAGCACTGGAGACCTCCGCTACCAATGACTCCAACTTAACTACCTCCCTGGAGGCTGACGTGAAACGCCTGGCTGCGGATCTGAAAAAGGTGCAGGAGAACTGTGTGAGTTTAGAGTGATTCTCTCGCCGCAATGACCTGAGACTGGTATCGGTCCCAGAGTCAGAGGAAATGCCTCCCACCACTGATTTTTTTTTTTTTTGGGGGGGGCTGCTGAAGGATGTTCTTGCCTTGGATGAGAAGCCCCTGATTGATTGTGCCTACCGGTTGCTGCGCCCAAAGCCCGGGATGGTGAGAGGCCCTGTGACATCATTCTTCGGGTACACTTTTTCCATGAGAAGATGGAGATTCTCCAACGAGCCCGCAATACCACTCTGAGCTTTCAAGGACAGAGCTTCTCCATCTACCAGGACTACTCCCCCACTGTTTCCAGGCAGTGCACTGCTTTCGGGCCAAACGACTACTACGGGACCATCCAGGTGTAAAGTATGGACTGAGATTCCCGGCCCGTATACCATCTCATGATGGTAAAGACTACACATTTGATTCTCCGTATGAGGCTATGGCTCATTCAACGTCACATCAAGAAGTCTTGAACTTGCTCATAGATAAGCAACTGTTGCGTGCGAACTGTGGATAGTAAGTAAATAGCCCACCTGTGGTACAATTATGTTTAGTTATAACAGGCTAGTCTTGTATAGTTGGCAAACCCATTCAGGCTTATTTGATGTGATCTAATGTTCTGATCATCTAGCGTGCATGCCTTACAAGCATTCAGTCATTTTAATTTCAATGTATTAAGGTTTTCATTAACTCCTTTGTTTCCAGGCTGTCTTGTTCACCTATTCAGTTTGTTTACATAGTGTCTCAGTGACTCAAAATATTTTTGGTTATTTGTTTGCTGCGTCTGTTTGTACCGACCCAGTAAACAGTAAATGTTCAGAGGCTACACGTTTTGGGGGGTCTTCACTTCAATTTGAAAGGTTTTGAAGGTCATTTATGCCCAGCAAATGTTCAACGTTGCACACACATAGTTTTTGGTCTTGGCTGTAAGTTGTCTTATTGTCAAACTAATGTCGTGGAAATTTCCTCTATTTCCCAAATCATGGGAGCAAACCACAACACAAGTCAGAGTTAGTTATCAAAGTCCATCTTGAATTATATCAGCTCTATCACAATCCTGTGACTCTCAAGCAATTCAGTGTCTAACCATGAATTCTCTGAGAGCCCCTTCCACATTTCAAATGAGGTCCTTTATAGCAAAGACACACACAGGATAAGACAGCATCGGCATAATTCATCGTTCAGCTTTGTCTCCTTACTCAAACCCAAGAACCATAAACCAACCCTCCATATCAACAGGCATATATCAAATTGTCATTTAGATACAACCAACTCTAAATACAACCAATCCTATCTTGACAAGATCACAGAGACACACTGACTGGCACACAGACATTGTGGAGCCAAGAGATATGTTTACACATGATGATACTTTGACCTCTCCCTCCTCTGCGGCCCATGCCCATGTCTTGACATAGAACAAATAACTGCAACCCTGCCACAGTATTATACAAAAATAACATTCTTGATGAGAAGTAATTTACACACATTTGATGAATATAAAACATCTTACATATGTTACCAACAAATTCTGATTCTTCCACGACACTAGACAGTTATTATTATTTTTAATTTTTTGATCGTCTTAATATTATTTGCTTATTTCAAATTAGGTTTTTGGTTGAGAGCCTTTATACATTTGATTTATTTCTCTCTCAATGCCTGTTATAAGACTGGGAAAAAAATGATATACATCTACAAGTAATGCTTTTGTAATTTTGTTTGCACAAGGGATTCACTTTTATTTTTTTCTCTTTTTTGCTGCTTGATCCACTAACACAAAACGCGACTTTAAAGAGTGGGACTGTGGGTTTGGGTTTAACACCGCACTCTCACAGACATACTGTGCGAAGAGAACATGTTCTATTTAGGCTTGTACCTCGTTTGGGGAGGTATTGTCTGGGATGTGGGGAGGTGGTTGGGGGGAGGTTCAGTTCCTTGTTCAGTTCTAATGTTGTCATTCTGTCTTTTTTGTTATTTTTTCTGTACTTTTGCCAAGTATCTTGCACCATACATTATTACTCTGAGACAAGTTATTCTGGGTTTTTTGGGTATTCATTGCTTTTCCACTCTATGCTCTAGTGACAGGGTTGTATAACGGGAGTGCTCAGGGTGGCCGAAATAATACAATTAAGTACATTTCTTGGAACATCAAAGGGGTTAACAACCCTGTGAAGCATAAGACGGTGCTGACACTTAAAGGGTTTGAAAGAGACTCACTTGAGGACTGGTGAGCATTTTAGGATGAGTAGGGACTGGGTTGGTCAAGTGTTCCACTCTAACATTCATAGTAAATCAAGAGGTGCTGCCATTTTGGTTGATAAATCTACTCCCTTTGTAGCTTCTGAGGTTATTGCTGATCTTAAGGGACGATACGTCATAGTAACCGGTGAACTGTTTTCTACCCCTCTTGTTTTGGCTAGTGTTTAGGCTCCCAATTGGGATGGCACAAATTTAATTTCTTCCTTTTTATCTGCTATACCCAATTTAGATTCCCATTTGTTGATTTTAGGGGGGCATTTTAACTGTACAATGTCCCCAGTTCTTGACAAGTCCTCACAAAGAACTACAGGCCCATCTAAATGTGCCCTACTTATTCAATCTTTTCTTCAGAAATATGCTGTGTGTGAGGCCTGGCATTTCCTACACCCTACAGATAGACAGTATTCATTTTATTCACATTTTATTCACATCAAACATATTCCCGCATTGATTACCTCTTTTTGGACATAAAACTAACCTTCGACGGTGTACTTACGAGAGTATTGTTATTTCTGACCGTTTACCATTACTATTTGAACTAGAGTTTCCCCAGCGACCTCCTATGTGTTATCAATGGCGTCTTAACCCCATTTTACTCTCAGATAAGGAGTTTGTCAATTTCATTTCTTCTGAAATCACCTTATTCCTAGAAACTAATTCAACACCAGGTATGCCCTGCTCTACCATATGGGAGTCTCTCAAAGCATACTTATATGGCCAAATTATTTATTATACAGCCAATCAAATCAAAGCTCGCTCTCAGTGACTTCAGGACCTGAGCGAAGCCATAGCCACATTGGATGAGAAGTATATTACGGATCATTCCTCTGATCTACATAAAGAGCGCCAACTACTCCAATCTGAATTTGATGAGCTTTCTACCAGGCAAGCTGAACAGTTACTCTTGTGAGCTTGATACAGAGTGTATGGACAAGGGGACAAGGCCAGTAAACTTCTTGCACATCAGATCCGTAAATCTGAGGCCTCACGTTTAATCCCACAAGTAAAGACCCTCTGGTGCCACCACAGTTATACATAAAGAGATCAATGATCAATTCAAACAGTTTTACTCTGCGCTATACACCTCTGAATCTCCTCAAGACCCTTTGCTGATTGATTAATTATTTAATGGTTTGAATATGCCTTCAATTGATACAGACTCCCATGACTGTTTAGAAGAAGAATGCAGTGTCCACAATGAAAAGTGATAAATCACTGGGTCCGGACGATTTTCCAAACAAATTTTACAGGATGTTTTCTGGTCTGCTTCACCCAATCTTGTCTCGATTATTTGCAGAGTGCCTTAATACCTCAAAGCTACCGCCTAGTCTTTATCAGGCTTCAATCTCATTACTATCCTATCGCCCAATCTCGCTTTTAAACTGTGATTACAAAATCCTAGCCAAGCTCTTAGCCATCCATATGGAAGGCTCGCTACACCAAGTAATACACTGACCAGACTGGCTTTGTGAGAAATAGGCATTTGTTTTTCAATATTAGACGCCTTATGAATATACTGTACTCCCCAGCGTCGGGGGACCTGGAGGTGGTGGTTTCACTTGATGCGGAAAAAGCTTTTGACCGCGTTGAGTGGGACTACCTAACAGCTGCCCTTTATAGATTTGGCTTTGGCCCCAAATTCATTGCGTGGATAAAGATTCTTTATTTTTCTCCCATGGTTTCGGTACGGACTATCAACTTGTTCTCTGTTTTCCCTTGGACCGCAGATCCAGTCAGGGTTGTCCACTCTCCCCCTTGTTGTTTGTTTTGGCAATCAAGCCTCTCGCCATTGCACTACGCTCTAATGATGCCATTCAAGAAATAATCCGGAAGGGATTAGAGCAGAAAGTCTATCTATATGCTGACGACCTCCTTTTGTTCATCTCCAAACCCGATACCTCATTGCCACGTGCCTTATCTGTTCTTAAAAGGTTTGGATCAATCTCAGGGTACAAGCTGAATCTAGGCAAGAGTGAGCTTTATCCTGTAAATAAGGGTGCTTTAAAGTGCTATTTTACAAGTTTTCAGTTTAGGATTGTCTGGGATCAGTTCACCTATTTGGAAGTTAAAGTGACAAGGAAATATTCACAATTGTTTCAGGAAAACATTGTTGCTCTAGCAGACAGTTTGAAACAATATTTTACTTTTTGGAATTCACTACCTCTTTCTCTTATTGGAAGGATTGATGTAATTAAAATGAATATGTTGCCCAAATTTGTATATTTATTTCAATGTTTACCCATTTTTATTCCAACATCTTTTTTAATTCACTGGATCAAACATTCATGCATTTTATTTGGGATGGCAAGGTACCACGGATTGGTAGAAAACATTTACAGAAGCCTAAGGCATTGGGTGGTTTAGCTCTACCAAATTTTTATTTACTATTGGGCTGCAAATTTCAGAGCCCTTCTGTACTGGCTGCAGACTTATCCTACTGGTCCTAGACCACTCTGGGTCCAGATGGAGTCGGAATCGTGTAAACCTGCTGCACTTTCGTCTGTGTTGTGCTCGTCTCTCCCAGTGTCCCTAGGCAAAAAAGTGTGTCAACCCAATTGTAAAGCAGTCTCTTAAAATTTGGAATCAGTTCCGTTTAGCCTTTAGCCTCCGAGGCTTTTCTCTATCAGGCCCAATCAATCAGAACATTTTATTTCCGCCATCTTTAGATGATGAGGCTTTTGCCATCTGGCACTCACTAGGCTTCTCCTCACTTGCCCAATTATTCTTTGATGATCAATTTGCCACTTTTGCTCAGCTACAGGAAAAGTTCAACCTCCCCCAGTCCCACTTTTTCCGCTCCAGACTAGAAACTTTGTCAGAGCTAATATACCTGAATTTCCCCATAGGCCTCCAAATACAGCTATAGAGAGCATCTTTGAGCTGAACAAGCTTCCTAGGGGTGCAATTTCAGATGTATATGCAATCAATCATGACTTACAGAACCCTTCTTTGGTGCCTTTAAAGACTCAATGGGAAAAGGATTTGGGGAAGGAACTTGGGGAAGACACCTGGGAATCTGTGCTGCACAGGGTGCATTCGTCCTCTTTTAGCACTAGACACAGCCTCATTCAATTCAAGGTGGTTCACTGTATCCACTGGTCCGGGGCCAAACTTGGAAGAATATTCTCTGATTTTGATCCTACCTGTGTCCGATGTTAAACGGAACCAGCCACACTGTTGCATATGTTTTGGGGCTGTCATAAACTGTCAGGTTTCTGGGAATGAATATTTAAATGTTTCTCTGATATATATGACACAGTTATAGATCCTTCTCCCCTTACAGCCCTTTTTGGAGTACTGCCCATGGGTACCCCTGTATCAAGAATCCAGTCGGACACTGTTGCTTGTACAACTCTTTTAGCTAGACGGCTAATACTACAGAACTGGAAGATGGCAGCTCCCCCATCTTATAAATATTGGGTGAGAGATGTGTTGTGCTCTCTGAAACTAGACATTTTTTTAATTCAATACATGTGGGAACCCCAAACTGTTTAATGAGGCTTGGGCTCCATTCCGGTCTTACTTTAAACAGTCCATCTCTGATGGCATTCATATTAAAACAAAGATACGTCTGTGTTTGACTCCCCTGTGACTTAAGGGTTGGATGAGCATTTATTTGTGTTTTTTTGGGGGGGTGGCATTAAGGTTGATGATGTGCTTATTGATTGTGACCTGCGGATGCCTTGCTTATCTTGCCCGGTCAGAGACTAAAATGTGAGCTTATTTTTCCCTGTTTTATTTGTGGGTTTTTTTCACGCTTACATAAAAGTATTATATATATATATATATATATATATATATATATATATATATATATATATATATATATATATATATATATATATATATATATTTTTAAAGCATTTTAAACTTTATTTTTGGTCCAGTGGATGGTCGGTCTGTGGCCATGACTGTCTGTGAATGTTTGCATTTCTCCACCTATCCCTTGTCTGTTTACAGGAACAATGGTGAGGTTTCTGCTCTGTCCCTGTACTACCTATGGCCCTTTAACCTTTGTAGCCTTCTGCCCGGTGTGTTTAACTTGTCTAAAGTACGGTATCTTTAAAGCAAATTAAAAAAAAATAATGTATTTGTATTTTCTTCTAGTTGAGTATATTATTTAGGGGTGGCAGCGTAGCCTAGTGGTTAGAGTGTTGGACTGGTAACCGAAAGGTTGCAAGTTTAAATCACCAAGCTGACAATGTACATAACTGTCATTCTGAACAAGGCAGTTAACCCACTGTTCCTAGGCTGTCATTGAAAATAAGAATTTGTTCTTAACTGACTTGCCTAGTTAAATAAAGATTTAAAAAATGTATGTTGGCTTGTGTGTAAAACTGAATAAACAGAGTATTCAAAAGAGATGCAGTGCCTTGAAATCTTTCAAATACTTCTAGCGTTTGCTTTAGCCTGCCTGGAGTGCCAAGATACCTGTGCCATAATCTGGGTCTAGGTCTGTGCCATAATACCAAGGCTGCTTCAGCACTGTGAGAGGTGAGATGACTATCAGCTATTCATGTGCGTCATCTGCTCAAAACAATTTTTACAAAAAACATTTTCTGTAGAGAGTAGCTGTGGAGTGCATTTTTCTTGTGTTAAGTACATTTCTTTGAGCCATAGATTTTAAGCACACAGGGTTTTGGTACGTTGCACCCCATTGAACAATCCACCATCCTCTTATTCAATTTTCCAACATTAATCAGCCGTTAAATTAACTTCTGAGGTTTAATTGCGTACTTTGAATGATTATGGTGAGGTCAGGGGTACCTCACAGACTTGGCTGCTCGTAGTCTCTCTCTCTCTCTCTCTCTCTCTCTCTCTCTCTCTCTCTCTCTCTCTCTCTCTCTCTCTCTCATATTTTCTACGCTTTATTCAGACAGTTGTGAAATCAGAGGGGAGCTAAACAAGTGGGACAAGGGAGAGAAACAGGGGCACAAGGGAGAGAAACAGGGGCACAAGGGAGAGAAACAGGGGCACAAGTGAGAGAAACAGGGGCACAAGGGAGAGAAACAGGCGCACAAGGGAGAGAAACAGGGGCACAAGGGAGAGAAACAGGGGGTCAAGGGAGAGAAACAGGGGGTCAAGGGAGAGAAACAGGGGCACAAGGGAGAGAAACAGGGGCACAAGGGAGAGAAACAGGGGGACAAGGGAGAGAAACAGGGGGTCAAGGGAGAGAAACAGGGGCACAAGGGAGAGAAACAGGGGCACAAGGGAGAGAAACAAGGGCACAAGGGAGAGAAACAGAGGGACAAGGGAGAGAAACAGGGGGTCAAGGGAGAGAAACAGGGGCACAAGGGAGAGAAACAGGGGCACAAGGGAGAGAAACAGGGGGTCAAGGGAGAGAAACAGGGGCACAAGGGAGAGAAACAAGGGCACAAGGGAGAGAAACAGGGGCACAAGGGGATCAAACCCCAGTCTCCAGGTTGTACATATATGTAGAGAACCAGAAATATTACCACACAACCACAGGCTCTGCATGACATGTCTCTTCCATGTCTCCTCGTTATTTCTAACTTCCTCTCTTTCTTCCCTTCTTCTTTTCTCACAGTTATATTCCAGAGGCCCACCTTGGCAGCTAGAGGAGAGGCTCCGCCCCATCACCGTGATGGCAGCGTTGCCGCGGTACGCCACCCCCATGTCTGTGCCTGGCATGTTGCTCCTCCCCCTGCTCCTGCTGCCCCTCCCCATCGCGCTCTCCCAGAAACCCCTGCTCCTCTCCCCGCCCGACCCCACGCCCGCCTCCCTGTACCTTTCCCGGCCGGAGTGCACCCGGAGAGAGCACCCTGTGGTCACCTTCCAAGGTAAGTCGTACTGGACACAATACTCATTACAGGACACGCATTTCTGGACATCCACACTGAAGGTCTCTTCTCTCACTACTGAATACAAATGGGAATATTTAAGCAATAAGGCCCGAGGGTGTGTGGTATTTGGCCAATATACCATGGCTAAGGACTGTTCTTATGCACAATGCAATGAGGAGTGCCTGCATACATCCCTTAGCCGTGGTATATTGGTCATATACCACATACACCCCCCACCCCCCAAGGTGCCTTATTGATATTATAAACTGGTTACAAACGTAATTAGAGCAGTAAAAATACATGTTTTGTCATACCCGTTGTATACGTTCCAATATACCACGACTGTCAGCCAATCAGCATTCAGGGCTCGAACCACCCAGTACTTAGACCACTTTTGTTTACTACTAGTCTTTGACATCTGTCACAGATCCTCCATGGCTTCTATAACCATAAGGACTTCGGATGATCTCACCTTTACATTCCAAGTGTTTTAAATGTCTGTTGGCCAAATGTGTTAGAAATGATTATTATAATTATATTCTAGATAATGGTTTCTCTAGGCTCTTCTTCTTGAACAAAAGTTTGGTTGAAATTGTGTGACCTAAGAATTTTTTTCCAAAGGGAAGAGTGTGAAACTGTACACCCATTATGATTCAATTATTGCAGACTCCAAGCCTAACAGGTTAGAGTGAGGAGCACCCCATTGTACAGACAGGTTTTAAATCTCTCATATGACACTATACAGAGAGACAGAGAGATGCTTTATGTTGATGCCAGCCCCATTTGACAGAAACATCAGTCTTACCGGGAGATAAACACTTTTCATTTCCATCTGTCTGTCTGCCAGCTTCAATAATTCCAAACGCTGCATGGTTCACACACACACATGCACGTACACACACATCTGAACAGAGAGAACGTTGCGTACAGTGATACCCTCCTATCTGCTCTGTTTATCTATGCAGTGGGGCATGAAACAAGGTGTTCTCCATAGTGAGAAATGTAAAAGATAATTTTGTTTAGACCAGAGAGAGAGAGAGAGAGAGAGAGAGAGAGAGAGAGAGAGAGAGAGAGAGAGAGAGAGAGAGAGCTCATAGATATACTGGACATGCAGAGTGAAGGAGGGAGGATGAACACTGAAATTGCTGTATTTATTTCAGGACATGCAAGTGTTTTTGTTAGCCTTTCCAAGGGCCTTGACTAGATAGATTGGTGAAGAAATTCTGCTCAGTTTGGGGAAATAAAGAAAGAAAATAAAGTGAAGTGATAGCTAGAGGGTTTCCTTATTATCGGAGATATGCCCAAACCTCTTAAAGCAATGGGTAATATGAACATTTCCTGGGGCCCCGCCTGCTTTTTATTGCAGGGCACCATTCTGATGGTGTTTCTTTAGGGGCCAGTTTATCAATGTTATCATGAGGTCCTCCAGGGTCCAGGAAGAGGGCTGGAAGTCAAGGAGGATGCTTTTTTGCATTACAAAAAAAACAAAGCCTATACGATTCACTCATTGATTTGAAATGATAAAATGTTCCATTTACATCAAATTTGAAAAGTAGAAAAACAACAGAGGATATAGTTGAAACTATTAAATATCAACATTTCAGCACAAGGCCATTCTCAATACTTTCTCAATATCTGTCATGTTAAAACACTGGGCAAAAACTGATTGAATCAATGTTATTTACACAAAATAAAAAATAAACTATGTGATGACGTTGAATCAATGTGAAAAACGGATTGGATTTGTTGTCATCAACGTAAAGAAATTATTATTATTTTTTAAGCACATTTGACCTAAATCCAATTTCATGGTGAACTGTTTTGTTAAGTTAATGGTGGATTCACTTTAGTTGACAACACAACCAATTGTAAATAAAAAAACAGACTAATGTTTGTGCCCAATGGGAAGTTGGCTGGATCAAAAATATCCTTCATCATTTCACTCAGCATCATTCATACAAAGCTACACTATACAGTTGAAGTTGGAAGTTTACATACACTTAGGTTGGAGTCATTAAAACTCGTTTTTCAACCACTCCACAAATTTCTTGTTAACAAACTATAGTTTTGGCAAGTCGGTAAAGACATCTACTTTGTGCATGACACAAGTCATTTTTCCAACAATTGTTTACAGACAATTTCACGTATATTTCACTGTATCACAATTCCAGTGGGTCAGAAGTTTACATACACTAAGTTGCCTGTGAGTTTAACAGCTTGGCAAATTCCAGAAAATTATGTCATGGCTTTAGAAGCTTCTGATAGGCTAATTGACATAATTTGAGTCAATTGGAGGTGTACCTGTGGATGTATTTCAAGGCCTGCCTTCAAACTCAGTGCCTCTTTGCTTGACATGGGAAAATCAAAAGAAATCAGCCAAGACCTCAGGAAAAAATCTGTAGACCTCCATAAGTCTGGTTCATCCTTGGGAGCAATTCCCAAATGCCTGAAGGTACCAACTTCATCTGTACAAACAATAGTATGCAAGTATAAACACCATGGGACCATGCAGCCATCATACCGCTCAGGAAGGAGACATGTTCTGTCTCCTAGAGATGAACTTACTTTGGTGTGAAAAGTGAAAATCATTCCCAGAACAACAGCAAAGGGCCTTGTGAAGATTTTGGAGGAAACAGGTGCAAAATTATCTATATCCACAGTAAAACGAGTCCTATGTCGACATAACCTGAAAGACCACGCAGCAAGGAAGAAGAAACTGCTCCAAAACCGCCATATAAAGACAGACTGCGGTTTGCAACTGCACATGGGGAGGAAGATTGTACTTTTTGGAGAAATGTCCTCTGGTCTGATGAAACAAAAATATAACTGTTTGGCCATAATGACCATCGTTATGTTCTGAGGAAAAAGGGGAGGCTTGCAAGCCGAAGAACACCATCCCAACCGTGAAGCACGGGCGTTGCAGCATCATGTTGTGGTGGTGCTTTGCTGCAGGAGGGACTGGTGCACTTCGCAAAATAGATGAGGTAGGAAAATTATGTGGATTTATTGAAGCAACATCTCAAAACATCCGTCACGAAGTTCAAGCTTGGTCGCAAATGGGTCTTCCAAATGGACAATGACCCCAAGCATACTTCCAAAGTTGTGGCAAAATGGCTTAAGGACAACAAAGTCAAGGTATTGGAGAGGCCATCACAAAGCCCTGACCTCAATCCCATAGAAAATTTGCGGGCAAGGAGACCTACAAACCTGACTCAGTTACACCAGCTCTGTCAGGAGGAATGGGTCAAAATTCACCCAATTTATTGTGGGAAGCTTGTGGAAGGCTACCCGAAAAATTTGACCCAAGTTAAACAATTTAAAGGCAATGCTACCAAATACTAATTGAGTGTATGTAAACTTCTGACCCACTGGCAATGTGATGACAGGAAATAAAAGCTATAATGAATCGTTCTCTCTACTATTATTCTGACATTTCACATTCTTAAAATAGAGTGGTGATCCTACCTGACCTAAAACAGGGCATTTTTACTAGGATTAAATGACAGGAATTGTGAAAAACTGAGTTTAAATGTATTTGGCCAACAATTGTAAGTTTACGATTGGCTCATTCATCCCCCTCCTCTCCCCTGTAACTATTCCCTAGGTCATTTCTGTAAATGAGAACGTGTTCTCAGTCAACTTAGTAAACCGGATAAAATAACAGATTTAAATAAACAAATAAATAAATAAATAAGTGGACTCCCCTTCAAATTAGTGCATTTGTCTATTTCAGCCACACCTTTTGCTGACAGCTGTATAAAACACAGCCATGAAATCTTAATAGAAAAACCTTGGCAGCAGAATGGCCTTACTGATGAGCTCAGTGACTTTCAACGTGGCACTGTCATAGGATGCTACCTTTCCAACAAGTCAGTTCGTCAAATTTCTCCCCTTCTAGAGCTGTCACGGTCAACTGCATAAACATTGTCTGTCCTCAGCTGCAACACTCCCTATGGAGTTCTAAACTGCCTCTGGAAGCAACATCATCACAAGAACTGTTCGTCGGGAGCTTCATGAAATGGGTTTTCATGGCTGTGCAGGCAGATCCCCATGCGCAATGCCAAGGGTCGGCTGGAGTGATGTAAAGCTCGTCGCAATTGGACAGCAGTGAAAACGCGTTCTCTGGAGTGATGAATCACACTTCATCATCTGGCAGTCAACGGACGAATCTGGGTTTGGTGGATGCCAGGAGAACGCTACCTTCCTTAATGCCAAATGTCAACTGTAAAGTTTGGTGGAGCAGGAATAATGTTCTGGGGCTGTTTTTCATGGTTCGGGCTTGGCCCCTAAGTTCCAGTGAAGAGAAATCTTAAAGCTACAGCAAACAATGACATTCTAGACGGTTCTGTGCTTCCATCTTTTGGGCAACAGTTTGGGGAAGGTCGTTTTCTGTTTCAGCATGACAACACCCCCGTGCACAAAGCGAGGTCCATACAGAAATGGTTTGTCGAGATCGTTGTGGAAGATCCTCACTGGCCTGCAAAGACCCCTGGCATCAACCCCATCGAACACCTTTGGGATGAATTGGAACACCGACTGCAAGCCAGGCCTAATCACCCAACATCAGTGCCCGACCTCACTAATGCTCTTGCGGCTGAATGGCAGCAAGTCCCCGCAGCAATGTTCCAACATCTAGTGGAAAGCCTTCTCAGAAGAGTGGAGGCTGTTATGGCAGAACAGGGGGGACCAACTCTATATAAATGCCCATGATTTTGGAATGAGATGTTTGACAAGCAGGTGTCCACATACTTTTGGTAATGTAGTGTACCTTCAGACTGTGCTTACAGCTACACTACCAGATAATCCTTAGACTGCTGTCAGTGCTGCATACTGCACATCAAAGACATACAGTACCCACTTTAGAATGGCTCTATGGAGAGCAGACGGTCCATTTGCTTAGTATAGCTGGCATTATAACACTTTATGTGGAGGCAGCAGCTATAGAAATCCCAGAACAATGAAGGTGTCAGCCTGAACCTGAGATTAGTCCCAGTGATTGATGAGCGTTTTATCGTAGAGTGGTGGAGCGGTCACTGAGTCACCTGGTGGAGGGCCGTGGTGGGGCTTACTGCAGGGCCCTTTTCATCTGACAGGGGTGGTTAGTGTTAGTGGTGTGTGTGTGGAGGGGGTGGTTAGTGTTAGTGGTGTGTGTGTGGAGGGGGTGGTTAGTGTTAGTGGTGTGTGTGTGGAGGGGGTGGTTAGTGTTAGTGGTGTGTGTGTGGAGGGGGTGGTTAGTGTTAGTGGTGTGTGTGTGGAGGGGGTGGTTAGTGTTAGTGGTGTGTGTGTGGAGGGGGTGGTTAGTGTTAGTGGTGTGTGTGTGGAGGGGGTGGTTAGTGTTAGTGGTGTGTGTGTGGAGGGGGTGGTTAGTGTTAGTGGTGTGTGTGTGTGTGTGTGTGTGTGTGTGTGTGGAGGGGGGGTGTTAGTGTTAGTGGTGTGTGTGTGTGTGTGTGTGTGTGTGTGTGTGTGTGTGTGTGTGTGTGTGTGTGTGTGTGTGTGTGTGTGTGTGTGTGTGTGTGTGGAGGGGGTTGTTAGGGTTAGGTGTGTGTGTGTGTGTGTGTGTGTGTGTGTGTGTGTGTGTGTGTGTATGTGTGTGTGTGTGTGGAGGGGGGTGATAGGGTTAGTCGTGTGTGTGTGGAGGGGGTTGTTAGAGTTAGTGGTGTGTGTGTGTGTGTGTGTGTGTGTGTGTGTGTGTGTGTGTGTGCGTGCGTGCGTGCGTGCGTGCGTGTGTGTGTGTGTGTGTGTGTGTGTGTATGGAGGAGGGTGTTAGGGTTAGTGGTGTGTGTGGAGGGGGTGTTAGGGTTAGTGGTGTGTGTGTAGGGGGGTGTTAGGGTTAGTGGTTTTTATGTGTGTGTTTGTGGAGGGGATTGTTAGTGTTAGTGGTGTGTGTGTGTGTGTGTGTGTGTGTGTGTGTGTGTGTGTGTGTGTGTGTGTGTGTGTGTGAGATCAGGGAGAAGAGTTTAGGATCAGTGTGCTCCTTCCTGGCTTCTCTAGCCGCTGAAGCACTTCACTGGAGCATTTAGGGGCCCTATCCCCATTTAGGGGCTCTAGCCCGATTTAGGGGCCCTATGCCATCCTCCCTTTCGGGTCTTAAGATGTTCTGGTGGAAGTGGTGGTGGGATCACCACTATACCTTCATAGGAGGCCCCTCTGCTTTGAAAAGGTTTAAACGGACCTTGTGGTAGTGAGGCCCCTCCCACTGGGCATTGATGTAATTTCTACGTCTATTTTTGATTTACATTTGGTTGAGATGTCAACTATTGTTTATTCAATGTGAAATCAACAACACATTTCACCATTTTATTTAATTTAGGTTAAAAGCTGGGGGGGAAATTAAAGACGATCCAATCAGTTTTCCATGTTGATTCAACATCATCAGATTGAATGTTTGTTGTTGAAATGACGTGTAAACAACGTTGATGCAACCAGTTTTTGCCCAGTGGGATGACTGTATAGAGGAAAGTTTACAGTCACTGTGCAGTATATGCTGTTGGAGGACTGGACATGTCACTGAGTTGTTGTTGGCCAAAGTGATGGTGATCATTATCACAGCCCAGGTGTGGGAGAGAGAAACTATATAAGGCTCTGTGACTGGGTCATTATCACCTCTGTCCCAGTGGCCAGTATCACATCTCCTATCCTAATCTATCCATCAGAACAGGCCTGTAGGAGGGATAATCTAGCCTAGTAGAGCAGTGCCAGAGTATCAGTCCAGAATCACCTCCTCTCACATTCCTCCCAGAGATCAGAGGAGAAATATTGCCTTGAGAGGCACGCAACCTCCATTCCTCCATCCATGTGGGCTGATCTCGGCTCTGAGCCTCCTGCTGATAGACTAGCTTGGTCTCTGATCAGCTTGTGATGCCTTGCCAACTCCTATGGCCATTGTCATGCCACGCTCATAGGAGTTGGCTACACAGCACAAACAGATTTGGGACCAGGCTAGCCCTGACCATCGTTAGCTTGTGTCTGAAATGACACCCTACTCCCTAGTGTCTGGTCAACAACTGGGAACTGCATAGGGAATAGAGAGCCATTTCAGACATAGACCTAGTATGTCTGAACATGCACTGCACTGTGGTCAGACTCAGGCTTGATTCACTACACTGTGGTCAGACTCAGGCTTGATTCACTACACCGTGGTCAGACTCAGGCTTGACTACCTACATAGTGGTCAGACTCAGGCTTGATTACCTACATCGTGGTCAGACTCAGGTTTGATTACCTACACAGTGGTCAGACTCAGGCTTGATTACCTACACAGTGGTCAGACTCAGGCTTGAGTCACTACATTGTGGTCAGACTCAGGCTTGATTAACTGCACAGTGGTCAGACTCAGGCTTGATTACCTACATCGTGGTCAGACTCAGGTTTGATTACCTACACAGTGGTCAGACTCAGGCTTGATTACCTACACTGTGGTCAGACTCAGGCTTGATTACCTACACAGTGGTCAGACTCAGGCTTGAGTCACTACATTGTGGTCAGACTCAGGCTTGATTAACTGCACAGTGGTCAGACTCAGGCTTGATTCACTACACCGTGGTCAGACTCAGGATGATTCACTACACCATGGTCAGACTCAGTAGGATTCACTACACCGTGGTCAGACTCAGGATGATTCACTACACCATGGTCAGACTCAGGATGATTCACTACACCGTGGTCAGACTCAGGATGATTCACTACACCATGGTCAGACTCAGGATTGATTCACTACACCATGGTCAGACTCAGGATTAATTCACTACACCATGGTCAGACTCAAGATTGATTCAACCCACTGTGCAGCATGGCCCTGTTATCCATCCTGACCACAACTCCACCCACAGAGAAAATTGCAACTATTACAAGTTGGTTATTACCATGGTGTTACCATGGTAATGGAAAGCAACAAGCTGCATTCGACTACTATGGGTCCATATGTGGGTTGATATGGAAGAGGAGGCATTTTAGATTGCACATTTTCCTCTCAGAGGAATCTGCACTCTTAATAAAGCCAGGTCACCTGCTTCATAATCTCAGTGAACCAAGTTGTATAGCCATCGTCCCTCTCTTACTCCTTCCTCTTCTCCCTCTCCTCTCCTGTCCTGTCATGTCCTCTCCTGTCCTGTCATGTTCTCTCCTCTCCTCTCCTCTCCTCTCCTCTCCTCTCCTCTCCTGTCCTGTCCTAACCTGTCCTGTCCTGTCCTGTCCTGTCCTGTCATGTCATGTCATGTCATGTCATCTCCTCTCCTCTCCTCTCCTCTCCTCTCCTCTCCTCTCCTCTCCTCTCCTCTCCTCTCCTCTCCTCTCCTGTCCTGTCCTGTCCTGTCCTGTCCTGTCATGTCCTCTCCTCTCCTCTCCTCTCCTCTCCTCTCCTCTCCTCTCCTGTCATGTCATGTCATGTCATGTCATCTCCTCTCCTCTCCTCTCCTCTCCTCTCCTCTCCTCTCCTCTCCTCTCCTCTCCTCTCCTCTCCTCTCCTCTCCTCTCCTGTCCTGTCCTGTCCTGTCCTGTCCTGTCATGTCCTCTCCTGTCTTGTCCTGTCCACTCAACCCAAAGTTGTGGACAGTGGATTGTATAGTGTGCTTGGGCAGGATTATCTCGCTATCAGCTCTCGTCCGGATAATGACGCTGTCGTTTAAGCCGTGTCGCCGCCCAAAGGGCCTCTTGAGAGAGAGATAGAGAGAGGTATTCTCTGTTCTCCAAGCCGATGATAACTGATAGAAATGGGAGGTGTGAATGTTTGAGGCCCCAGTGTGTGAATTTATTGGTCCTGATTGTCCTGTGGTATCAGAGGCTGGCGGTGGATGGATCCATCAGTTACTGTGTTGAATGTTTCTCCATCTCTTTAGTTCTCCTCAGAATGTCGATTAGCAGGTTGCTAGCGGGGATGCTGCTGTGGTTAACAGTCTACTAGTGGGGATGCTACTGTGGTTAAAAGGCTGCTAGTAGGGATGCTGCTGTGGTTAACAGGCTGCTAGTAGGGATGCTACTGTGGTTAAAAGGCTACTAGTAGGGATGCTGCTGTGGTTAACAGGCTGCTAGCGGGGATGCTGCTGTGGTTAACAGTCTACTAGCGGGGATGCTGCTGTGGTTAAAAGTCTGCTAGTAGGGATGCTGCTGTGGTTAACAGGCTGCTAGCGGGGATGCTGCTGTGGTTAACAGTCTACTAGCGGGGATGCTGCTGTGGTTAAAAGTCTGCTAGTAGGGATGCTGCTGTGGTTAACAGGCTGCTAGTAGGGATGCTACTGTGGTTAAAAGGCTGCTAGCGGGGATGCTGCTGTGGTTAACAGGCTGCTAGCGGGGATGCTGCTGTGGTTAACAGGCTGCTAGTAGGGATGCTGCTTTGGTTAACAGGCTGCTAGCGGGGATGCTGCTGTTGTTAACAGGCTGCTAGTAGGGATGCTGCTGTGGTTAACAGGCTGCTAGTAGGGATGCTGCTGTGGTTAACAGGCTGCTAGTAGGGATGCTGCTGGGCCTGCATATCACAAGGAGGAAATGGAGGAGGAAATAGATGTATGGAGGGGGAAAAGTTTGGGCTTTATTGCCACTTTGGTTGAGTTGAAGGTAGTGGGAGCTACCTCTCTCTCTCTCTACACCCACCACAACTACCACCACACACACACACACCCTCTCCCTGCCAAATTGCTCGCTGCCCTGGATGTTTTCAGAGAAGATACCTCCTTTCAAGTTTCTGCCTGGCTGGCTGCTTGGCCTACCGATTACCCCTCTGGTCCTGAGTGTGTCCTCCTAGACCAGTGTGTGTTGTCAGTTCAGTCCAGCCCTCTCTCTCCCCCCTCTGCAGTGGCTCTGACAGACACTGTGTCCCTTTTCTCCATTATCCCTGCTCATTCTAGAGGAGGGATGTGCTTCACTGAGGCATAGCAGCCCCTCCCCCCCCCCCCCCCACACACACACACCAAAACAAACCACATGAAAATCCAAGGGAAATCCACCAAGCAAGGGGAAGAGAGGAGAAGAGGGGGAGACAAAACAAAATAATGTTTTTTTTGTGGAATTTTGGATAAGCTGAAGCAATCTGCTGTGTCTGATAAAATCCTGGGGGCTCTGGAGAGAGTAAGGGAGGGGAGGGAGAGAAAGAGAGGGAGAGAGAGAAGGAGGGAGGAGAGAGAGAGAATAGGAGATGGGGAGAGAGAGAGAGACCCTGAGTTGGAGAAGAGAATGAGAATGGAAGATCATCTGGCAGAGCAGGAAGCATCTGATTCCTTCAGGCTTAAACTTTGTCTGGGACATTTGGATCATTGTTATTTCATGCAACAGATGCTGCAGCTTTCCTGATACACCACTGTTCATTGAATCTGTCCAAAGGTATGCTTTCTCAGTCCTACCATGTTAGTAGCCATGATAATAGTACTTAGTACTGTATGTGGTTAAAATGTCCATTCATTCAATCAGATATACATTGGTGAAATACAGTAGACTTTGCATAAACAAGGCCCTGCCATCTAACCCTTATATTGTCTACACGGTAGCTATTTCACACATTTGAGTCTGTGATGACAGACAGGTGCCTTCAACACAATATGTGTAATTCATAACTCATTTGCTAGTTAGCCCCTGAGGGGAGCAATCAACACCATGCTCAATTAAAATACTAATGAGAAAAAGCATTGTTGATATTTGTTTTCTGTTCTAACAAGAATGTACTGTAATTAAGTAAACAGTTCTACCCCCAGAAGCCAAACTATTTACATTTTAGTCATTTAGAAGACGCTCTTAAATAGAGCGACTTACAGGAGCAATTAGAGTCAAGTGCCTTGCTCAAGGGCACATCGGCAGATTTTCACCTAGTCGGCTCGGGGATTAGAACAAGCGACCTTTCGGTTACTGGTCTAACGCTCTTAAATGCTAGGCTCTCTGTTGCCCCTAAACTATAACATAAGATTCCAAATTTCAAACTTTGTCACATAAATACAATAAGTGTAGACCTTACCGTGAAATGCTTACTTACAAGCCCTTAACCAACAGTGCAGTTCGAGAAGAGTTAAGAAGATATTTACCAAGTAGACTAAAGTAAAAAATAATAATAACGAGGTTATATACAGGGGGTACTGGTACCGAGTCAGTGTGCGGGGGCTACAGGTTAGTTGAGGTAATTTGTACATGTAGGTAGGGGTGAAGTGACTATGCATAGATAATAAACAGCGAGTAGCAGCAGTGTACAAAAGGGAGGGGGGGGGGGGGTCAATGTAAATAGTCTGTGGCGATTTTATTAATTGTTCAGCAGTCTTATGGCATGGGGGTAAAAGCTGTTGAGGAGCCTTTTGGTCCTAGACTTGGCGCTCCAGTACAGCTTGCCGTGCGGTAGCAGAGAAAACAGTCTGACTAGAGTCTCTGACAATTTTATGGGCTTTCCTCTGACACTGCCTATTATATAGGTCCTGGATGGCAGGAAGCTGGGACCCAGTGATGTACTGGGCCGTACGCACTACCTTCTGTAGCGCCTTACGGTCAGATGCCGAGCAGTTGCCATACCAGGCGGTGATGCAACTGGTCAGGATGCTCTCGATGGTGCAGCTATACAACCTTTTGAGGATCTGGGGACCCATGCTAAATCTTTTCAGTCTCCTGAGGGAGAAAAGGTGTCATGCCCTCTTCACGACTGTCTTAGTGTGTTTGGACCATGATAGCTCATTGTTGATGTGGACACCAAGGATCTTGAAAAACTCGTGACCCGCTCCACTACAGCCCTGTCGATGTTAATGGGGGCCTGCTCGGCCCGCCTTTTCCTGTAGTCCACGATCAGCTCCTTTGTCTTACTCACATTGAGGTAGAGGTTGTTGTCCTGACACCACACTGCCAGTTCTCCTCCCTATAGGCCATCTCATCGTTGTCGGTGATCAGGCCTACCACTGTTGTGTCGTCAGCAAACGTAATGACGGTGTTGGCGTCGTGTTTGGCCACTCAGCCGTGGGTGAACAGGGAGTACAGGAGGGCACTAAGTACACACCCCTGAGGGGCCCCAGTGTTAAGGATCAGTGTGGTAGACGTGTTGTTTCCTACTCTTACCACCTGGGGGCGGCCAGTCAGGAAGTCCAGGATCCAGTTGCAGAGGGAGGTGTTTAGTCCCAGAGTCCTTAGCTTAGTGATGAACTTCGTGGGCACTATGGTGTTGAACACTGAGCTGTAGTCAATGAACAGCATTCTCACACAGGTGTTGCTTTTGTCCAGGTGAGAAAGGGCAGTGTGGAGTGTGATTGAGATTGCGTCATCTGTGGATCTGTTGGGGCAGTATGTGAATTGGAGTGGGTCTAGGGTGTCCGGGAGGAGGCTGTTGATATGAGCCATGACCAGCCTTTCAAAGCACTTCATGGCTACCAACATGAGTGGTACGGGGCGGTAAACATTTAGGCAGGTTACCTTCGCTTCCTTGGGCACAGGGACTATGGTGGTCTGTTTGAAACATTTGGTATTACAGACTCGGTCAGGGAGAGGTTGAAAATGTCAGTGAAGATACTGGACAGTTGGTCCGCGCATGCTTTGAGTACACGTCCTGGTAATCCGTCTGGCCCAGCGGCTTTGTGAATGTTGACAAATGTCTGGTAGGCTCGCATCACTGGGCAGCTCGCGTCTGGGTCTCCCTTTGTAGTCCGTAATAGTTTTCAAGCCCTGCCACATCCGATGAGCGTCAGAGCCGGTGTAGTATGATTCAATCTTAATCCTGTATTGACGCTTTGCTTGTTTGATGGTTCGTCTGAGGGCATAGCAGGATTTATTATAAGCGTCCCGATTAGTCTCCCGCTTCTTGAAAGCGGCAGCTCTAGCCTTTCGCTCGATGCAGATGTTGCTTGTAATCCATGGCTTCTGGTTGGGATATTGATGTACGGTCACTGTGGGGACAATGTTGACGATGCATTTATTGATGAAGCCTTTTGGACTCCAAGGTTATCGGACCGACCCCTAGGTCAACTGCCAGTGGTTTGTTATGGTTTGTTTTGCATTTAGGGAATTAAACATCAACAAACGGCATTAACTAAATGACGAGGCCTGAGCAGAACTGAGAGAAAACATCCTCATCTCTCTCTCATTCTAATTAAACTGGGGTGATTTGATTTGAATCCTGAAAAGATGAGTTGTCTATAATCTCCTATTATATATTCATTAAAAAGCTTTGCACTCTGTTCTGCTACAGGGCCCTACCAGGTCCTTTCTTTCTGAAGGATATCTGGGGTCACACTAACATAACAGCCTTCATAGAGTAGACCCCCTTCACTAGATAGGACTAGTCATCAGGATCAACAAATTGCATGCCTCTTAAACTGTGTTTCCATCAGAGCCGTGATGCCCATCTGATAGTAGCCATCTCAACAAGCTCCCCTAAACACTTTAGTGGAATAGGTAAAGAGAGATTGTGGTGGTAGAACGATGGTGTCTGTCTTTACCGGGTTGTCCTGTTCACGTCGTTTTAGCGTACAAACTAAAGGTATTCTGTCAGATAGCATGAGATGATCAGATCTGGATTACTGTATTTGTGGCTGTGAGTTTGTGTTCCTTTTCCCTCAACGGTCTGTCTTCTAATTTGGTGGGCTTTGGCTGTGTAAAATCAGCATTACCAAACTGCCTTTGTAGCTGCCAAGTCCTCCTGTGAATTTGTGTATTTGTGGCCAGACAGAGACACTACTTCTTATTTAATAGAGGCTCTCTCTGTAAGTCTTTTTTAATTCTGACAAGACGCGGATTTAAAGATTATGATTTATGTCCCATCGAGTGTCTAAGGCACTGTCCAGAGGAGGGAGAGGACAGTGCTGGCAAACGCAATAATCGCCCATCAACTGTAAATCCAGATATCACTGTAGAGGAGGGATTTCATATTTAGCCCCCCCCCCTCCCCACCCAGGGGTTATCAACACCCTCCTACACTATTCACACTCTCTTCGAGCACGCCTGCAGGTACACACACAAGAACAGGCACACACACACATGTAGCATGTACTACACTCCAACTCCCTGGCTCTCCTCACATGTTCAGCACGACACGACATACTCCCCCAGACATAGAGAAAGCATGCCAGGTAACACATGCTAGTTAGTTAGAGGCCCCTGGAGAACCACTTCACTTAACCACACTCTGATATGGCTGTTGCAATGTGTGACTGTTTTGACAGTATTTAGGGAATGTGGTGTGTGAAGGTTGTTAAAGAGTCAGTGAACACCCTGATTGGCGTGTGTGTTTCCCCGATGAGACGTGTTTCCCCGATGAGACGTGTGTTTCCCCGATGAGACGTGTGTTTCGCCGATGAGACGTGTGTTTCCCCGATGAGACGTGTGTTTCACAGATGAGACGTGTGTTTCCCCGATGAGACGTGTGTTTCCCCGATGAGACGTGTGTTTCGCAGATGAGACGTGTTTCCCCGATGAGACGTGTGTTTCCCCGATGAGACGTGTGTTTTCCCCGATGAGACGTGTGTTTCCCCGATGAGACGTGTGTTTCCCCGATGAGACGTGTGTTTCCCCGATGAGACGTGTGTTTCGCAGATGAGACGTGTTTCCCAGATGAGACGTGTGTTTCCCCGATGAGACGTGTTTCCCCGATGAGACGTGTTTCCCCGATGAGACGTGTGTTTCGCAGATGAGGCGTGTTTCCCAGATGAGACGTGTGTTTCCCCGATGAGACGTGTGTTTCGCAGATGAGACGTGTTTCCCCGATGAGACGTGTTTCCCCGATGAGACGTGTGTTTCGCCGATGAGATGTGTGTTTCCCCGATGAGACGTGTGTTTCCCCGATGAGACGCTGTGTGTTTCCCCGATGAGACGCTGTACTGTAGATGTGGAAGCCTATTTCACTTCCCCCAAATCCGTAATGTGAATCTAAGATAACTCAAGTAATCTGTAATTAATTGTGATGTTTTTTTCTGAGGATATGTTAGTTGCCAATTTTGCATCTAAGGAGGACATGTTGTCTTATGTAAACAAAGTGGGAGCTGCTGGACAGGTCTGTCTCACTGTCTATGCTATTGGATAGAGAGCTATCACCACAGCTGTTCACCCCAAGTTAGTGGGCAAATGGATCAAATCAAAACACATCCTTCATTTACCTGTTGTGACGCAAGGATGTTCCAAACTCAGTTTCCGATGAGACTGACTTTATGACCAAAATATGCCTATTTACACTTTGTAGTTAATTGTGACACTGGAATAACGGACTCAATGCCACATAAGCTGTTTTCAAAGGGATTTGTTGCTATTTAAAGGCAGTAGCTCTTTAAATAGCCAAGAGGCAAGATGCAAGACAAGCCCTTAAGCTCTGCTCTTATCTGTTCTGACTATAAGAAGATATACTGTACAGTACAAATTCTCTGTTGCTCTCTGCACACCCCCACCCGTATAACCATGTTTCATCTAACACAGTTTAGGAGGTGTTTGCATGTGAGAAAAATGTACCCACTTCCCCCTCTCCGCCCCCAGCTTCATACACATCCATGAATCACACAGTCTGACATGCAGATGTTTCTGCTCATTCAGCTTGTGTGTGTGTTCTAGATGTGCATGCCCCTGTATGAGACATTAAACAGCATAATTACATGTTCAACCTGAAAGGGATTGATGTTAGAGTGTGATGTTTGTTATATCCCTTTCATACTAAGACGTTTTTCTGCCAACTTTATCATTTCCTCCTTTTCTTTATGCCTGAAAGATATTGCCGGTATCAAAGCCCAAACTTTTATTTCCGCCAAACAACCCATTAATGATTTCGGTAAAGTTTTGCCAACAGCTTAGTATGAAATGTACTATGCTCTTAAACTTGTGATGGTTGCTGGTCAGCACCTGTTAACCATACTCCTCCTGCCAGTTCGAACCTTTGCGAGGCATGTCACTGCACTGTTTTCTAAACCACAACTAGATGGATCCAGAAAGAATTACTGTGGGGGGAAAAAATGACTGAATTATTAAAATATTGGAATAAGGTAGGCTAATGCAATTGAAGGCATGTATCAAATTGTTGCTTACTGAAACTCCTAGTCATCCAATCCTTGCAATAGAATTGAAGCAATAGCCTACCCGCGTGTGGTCAACTAAATCATTTCAGAACCGCTATCGCGCTACTTTGAGACAATTGATAAATCAATAAATGTCCGATTTTTGTTTTCCTTGAATCTCCATTTGGAATCTGGTTAGGCTACAATTAGGCTGGGGAAATGTTAGCTACGTTGAGGTGAGTGTTGCTCCTGATCATCTTGTCTAGTTTGCTAATTTCTTAGGACATTTTGGCATGTAATGTAGTTTAAAAAGTGGATTATTTTGCTCTTCACTCGCAGTCGTTTAGCAGCCTAGACCTACTCCCTACCAAAACAGCCTGTGACTTCACTGACTTTTTTGTTTAACTGATTTTGTTTAACTGAATCTCTGTCTGTATAGGCTAATTGGTTTCTGGCTGGGCAAATTACGTGGTGGTATAGTTTATCTATTAGTTTTCTCATCTATCACATATAAGAAACATTTAGCGTGCAATAATGTAGCCAAAATCACGTATAGGCCTATTATTTAGCTCGATCGTATGTAGTCAACTCAAACACCCGCGGAGGTTGTGAAATATTTGAGAATCGCATGCTTTTGAAAATAGGATTGTTCATATTTTGTATAAGTATCCTGATGAAGGTAAGACCCTTCACTTGCTCCCTATCAAAGCGGGTTGAGGGTAGGAAAGAAATGACACATGGATAAAAAACAAGAAGCTTGGGCTTTGTTTCAAAACATAACTTTGTTATATGACAGCGTTCTATACGTTTCCATGACACAAGTTGTGTGGGAAAAATATTAGTTGCCTTTTAATATTCCATCATATTCATCCGGGTAGGTGTGCCTTGCCTGTTTAATTAACAAAATGACAAGCTATTGATTTAATTTGGATTGCGCAGCCATGGCTGCACAGACCCATAACATAGGCCTAATTAAACTCAAAATATGATATTCTATTCTTTTGAAAGTATGTTATATTAGTCTTATGTTACTTAGGACCTAACATGACGTAATAATGGATTTATTTTTCAAGGTGTATATTCTCAAAGAATTTTATTGAAATAGAAGCGCCTCATTATGTCTTAATTGTAACGGTTTTCTTGATGAGAAGGAGAGTCGGACCAAAATGCAGCGTGATTATTGCGATTCATGTTTAAAATGAAGAAACAAACTAAACACAAACACTACCAAAACAATAAACTTAACGAAAACCGAAACAGCCTATACTTGTGTAACCTAACAAAGAACAATGACATCAGGACACTAAGGACAATCACCCACCAACACACAGTGAAACCCAGGCTACCTAAATATGGTTCCCAATCAGAGACAATGACTAACACCTGCCTCTGATTGAGAACCATATCAGGCCAGACATAGAAATAGACAAACAAGACATCCAACATAGAATGCCCACCCAGTTCACGTCCTGACCAACACTAAAACAAGGAAAACACACACGAACGATGGTCAGAACGTGACAGTACCCCCCCTCCAAGGTGCGGACTCCGGACGCACAACTTAAACCTATAGGGGAGGGTATGGGTGGGCATCTGTCCGCGGTGGCGGCTCTGGCGCTGGACGTGGACCCCACTCCATAATAGTCTTTGTCCACCTCCTTAGCGTCCCTAGATAGGTGACCCTCCTAAGAGACAGCTCGGGACAGAGGGGAAGCTCGGAACAGAAGGACAGCTCGGGACAGAGGTAGCTCGGGACTGATGGGTAGCTCAGCACTGAGAGGAAGCTCAGCACTGAGAGGAAGCTCAGGCAGGTGGTTGGATCCGGCAGATCCTGGCTGGCTGGCGGTTCTGGAAGATCCTGGCTGACTGGCGGATCCGGAAGATCCTGGCTGACTGGCGGATCCGGAAGATCCTGGCTGACTGGCGGATCCGGAAGAGTCTGGTCGACTGGCAGATCTGGAAGAGTCTGGTCGACTGGCAGATCTGGAAGAGTCTGGTCGACTGGCAGATCTGGAAGAGTCTGGTCGACTGGCAGATCTGGAAGAGTCTGGTCGACTGGCAGATCTGGAAGAGTCCGGTCGACTGGCAGCTCTGGCTGCTCCATGCTGACTGGCTGCTCCATGATGACTGGCAGCTCTGGCTGCTCTATGCTGACTGGCTGCTCCATGCTGACTGGCAGCTCTGGCTGCTCCATGCTGACTGGCTGCTCCATGCTGACTGGCAGCTCTGGCTGCTCCATGCTGACTGGCTGCTCTGGCTGCTCCATGCTGACTGGCGGCCCTGGCTGCTCCATGCTGACTGGCGGCCCTGGCTGCTCCATACTGACTGGCGGCCCTGGCTGCTCCATGCTAACTGGCAGCTCCGGCGGCTCCTTGCAGACTGGCAGCTCTGGCGGCTCCTTGCAGACTGGCAGCTTTGGCGGCATCCTGCAGACAGGCAGCTCTGGCGGCTCCTTGCAGACTGGCAGCTCCTTGCAGACTGGCAGCTCTATGCAGACTGGCAGCTCCTTGCAGACTGGCAGCTTCTTGCAGACTGGCAGCTCCTTGCAGACTGGCAGCTCCTTGCAGACTGGCAGCTCCTTGCCAACTGGCAGCTCTATGCAGACTGGCAGTTCTGAACAGGCGGGAGACTCCGGCAGCGCTGTAGAGAAGGAAGGCTCTAACAGCGCTAAACAGGCGGGAGACTCCGACAGCGCTGGAGAGGAGGAGGGCTCCGACAGCGCTGGACAGGCGAGGCACACTGTAGGCCTGATGCGTGGTGCTGGCACTGGTGGTACTGGGCCGAGGACACGCACAGGAAGCCTGGTGCGGGGAGCTGCTACCGGAGGGCTGGGGTGTGGAGGTGGTACTGGAAAGACCGGACCGTGCAGGCGTACTGGAGCTCTTGAGCACCGAGCCTGCCCAACCTTACCTGGTTGAATGCTCACGGTCGCCCTGCCAGTGCGGCGAGGTGGAATAGCCCGCACTGGGCTATGCAGGCGAACCGGAGACACCGAGCGCAAGGCTGGTGCCATGTAAGCCGGCCCAAGGAGACGCACTGGGGACCAGATGCGTAGAGCCGGCTTCATGGCATTAGGCTCGACGCTCAATCTAGCCCGGCCGACACGCGGAGCTGGAATATACCGCACCGGGCTATGCACCCGCACTGGAGACACCGTGCGCACCACTGCATAACACGGTGCCTGTCCGGTCTCTCTAGCCCCCCGGTAAGCACAGGGAGTTTGCGCAGGTCTCCTACCTGGCGTAGCCATACTCCCTGTTAGCCCCCCCCCAATAAATTTTTGGGGCTGGCTCTCAGGCTTCCATCCGCGTCGCCGTGCTGCCTCCTCATACCAGCGCCTCTCCGCTTTCGCCGCCTCCAGTTCTTCTTTGGGGCGGCGATATTCTCCTGGCTGAGCCCAGGGTCCTCTTCCTTCTAATTCGTCCTCCCATGTCCATACCTCCTCTTTGGGCTGCTCCTGTTGCCTCTTCTCCTGCTGCACCTTTGGGTGGCTACACTCCCCTGGTTTAGCCCAGGGTCCTCTCCCGTCGAGGATTTCCTCCCATGTCCAGAAATCCTTATTGCGCATCTCCTCGCGCTGCTCCTGCCTGTTGACACGCTGCTTGGTCCTTTTGTGGTGGGTGATTCTGTAACGGTTTTCTTGATGAGAAGGAGAGTCGGACCAAAATGCAGCGTGATTATTACGATTCATGTTTAATGAAGAAACAAACTAAACACAAACACTACCAAAACAATAAACTTAACGAAAACCGAAACAGCCTATACTTGTGTAACCTAACAAAGAACAATGACATCAGGACACTAAGGACAATCACCCACCAACACACAGTGAAACCCAGGCTACCTAAATATGGTTCCCAATCAGAGACAATGACTAACACCTGCCTCTGATTGAGAACCATATCAGGCCAGACATAGAAATAGACAAACAAGACATCCAACATAGAATGCCCACCCAGTTCACGTCCTGACCAACACTAAAACAAGGAAAACACACACAAACGATGGTCAGAACGTGACATTAATAATCCATCCCTATGATTACTCTGCTATCGTCTCATTATGTCTTAATAATCCATCCCTATGTTTACTCTGCTATCGTCTCGTTATGTCTTAATAATCCATCCCTATGTTTACTCTGCTATTGCCTAATTACAGTATGTCTTAATATATACTCGGGATAATGCGGCCATATGGTTGCAATCAACCCTACTGTAGTCTGTCCATTCATTGCTTTGGTGTGGTGGAAATCTGTGGGTCTTTTGTGGTTTTTCCCAAGACTTCAGTTCAGTGTAAATTTTTCATCTCTCTAGCAGACAGTGAGTTTGTCGTATTTGGTGTAGCTCTTTCCTGCAGTCAAATAACCAAAATCGCCCTCTATTGGCCTCATAGTAAAACCAAATGCATGCTTTTCAACCGTTCGCTGCCCGCACCCGCCCGCCCGACTAGCGTCACCACGCTGGATGGTTCCGACCTAGAATATGTGGACAACTATAAATACCTAGGTGTCTTGCTAGACTGTAAACTCTCCTTCCATACTCATGTTAAACATCTCCAATCAAATCTAGAATCGGCTTTCTATTTCGCAACAAAGCCTCCTTCACTCTCACAATTTAGTTTGACTTGCATTTAAGAGCAGTTGGAGGCCACGGAAGGAGAGTTGTAATGGCATTGAAGCTCATCTGTAGGTTAGTTCTTCTTCTTATGGGCACCGTCCCACCTGGCCAACATCCGGTGAATTTGCAGAGAGCGAAATTCAAACTGCAGAATTATAAATATTTAACTTTCATAAAATCACAAGTGTAATACATCAAAATAAAGCTTAACTTCTTGTTAACCCAGCTGCTGTGTCAGATTTCAAAAAGGCTTTACCGCGAAAGCAAACCATGCGATTATCTGAGGACAGCGCCCTGCTTACAAAAGCATGAAAAACATATTTCAACCAGGCAGGTGTGCCACGAAAGTCAGAAATAGCGATATAATAAATGCCTTACCTTTGATCTTCTGTTGGCACTCCAAAAGGTCCAAGATACATCACAAATAGTCATTTTGTTTGATAATGTCCTTCTTTATATCCATAAAAACTCAGTTTAGCTGGCGCGCTTCAGTTGATAATCCACCCAGTTTCCCAACATCAAAATGCATACAAAATGAATCCCAAACGTTACTAATAAACTTTTCCAAACAAGTCAAACAATAATTTTAATCAAACCTTAGGTACCCTAATACATAAATAAACGATACAATTTAAGACTGAGAATCATTATTGTCTTTACCGGAGAAAAATACCAAAGAACGCGCTCTGGTTTCTGGCTAATTTTTCCCAAAACCAGCATGAAACTCTTTCTAAAGACTGTTGACATCTAGTGGAAGCTCTAGGAACTATAATCTGGGGGGATTTTGCCTTATAATTAAAGTGACGGCCATTGAAAACGGTGGTAGGCTGAACTTTTTTTGGGGGGGATGGTTTGTCCTCTGGGTTTCGCCTGCCATATCAGTTCTGTTACACTCAAAGACATAATTTGAACAGTGCTATAAACTTTAGAGTGTTTTCTATCCAAAAATGACATGCATATCCTAGCTTCTGGGCCTGAGTAACAGGCAGTTTACTTTGGGCACGCTTTTCATCTGGATGTGAAAATACTGCCCCCTACCCAAGAGAGGTTAACACAGTGTCCAAAGAAGGGCCAGAGGTATACAGAATAGTGTCGTCTGCGTAGAGGTGGATCAAAGAATCACCAGCAGCAAGAGCGACATCATTGATGTATACAGAGAAGAGAGTCGGCACGAGAATTTAACCCTGTGGCACCCCCATAGAGACTGCCAGAGGTCCGGACAACAGGCCGTCCGATTTGACACACTGAACTCTGTCAGAGAAGTAGTTGGTGAACCAAGCGAGGCAATCATTTGAGAAACCAAGGCAATTGAGTCTGCCAATAAGAATGTTGTGATTGACAGAGTCGAAAGCCTTAGCCAGGTTGATGAATACGGCTGCACAGTAATGTCTCTTATCGATGGCGGTTATGATATCGTTTAGGACCTTGAGCGTGGCACCCATGACCAGCTCTGAAACCAGATAGCGGAGTGGGATTTGAAATGGTCGGTAATCTGTTTGTTAATTTAGCTTTCGAAGACCTTAGAAAGGCAGGGTAGAATAGATATAGGTCTGAAGCAGTTTGGGTCTAGAGTGTCTCCCCCTTTGAAGAGGGGGATGACCGCGGCAGCGTTCCAATCTAGGGGAATTTCAGACAATACAAAAGAGAGGTTGACCAGGCTAGTAATAGGGGTTGCAACAATTTCGGCAGATAATTTTAGAAAGAGAGGGTCCAGATTGTCTAGCCCGGCTGATTTGTAGGGGTCCAGATTTTGCAGCTCTTTCACTTTTATATACGTGTTTGTTTTGGGCTTCGTGCCTTTCATAGCATGTTGTATTTTTGGGTGGAGTATTTAACCCCCCTATTATTTATTCCTGGGCCTGTCTCCAATCATTTATACAACGTGACAGAATAACCAATCCTACACGGAGACAGAATAACCGACCCTAAATGGAGACCGCGGAATGGCCCGTCCAACGCAACTTCGGCAGCTGTAACTGGCCCGTCCGACGCGGCTGCTGCAACTGGCCCATCCAACGCATCTTCGGCAACTGGCCAGTCCGACGCAACTTCGGCAGCAGCAACTGGTCTGTCCGACGCAACTGGCCCTGACCGACCCGCACTGTCGCAACTTTGGCAGCTGCAACTGGCCCGTCCGACGTGGATGCAACTTCGGCAACTGGCACGTCCAATGATGCAACTTTGGCAGCTGCAACTGGCCCTGACCTTACCTCGTTCCTGTGGTCGTCCTCGAGGCCGGTGTATTCCCGCTGCTGGTGCAGTGCGACACGAGAGGGGTACTGCTGAGAGGAGCATTGCTGGGTTCCTGGAGTGGACAACCTGGACGGCTCACTGACCAGGGATTTTCACCATCAGCTCCCTGACCAACTCCCTGTGGTCGTCCCCGAGGCCAGTGTCATTACGCTGCTAGTGCAGCACGTCGGGATGGCGTACTGCCACGGATTCCCCCGGTACTGCTGCTCATTCTGTGCACCAGTTCCGGGGGTCTACGTCACCGGCCTCTAACTGTTTCGTTATGCACACCTGATTCACCATTGTCTTGTCGGTTATTGTTCCCATGTCCGTTGGTCTTGAGTACATGTGCTTTGTTTCGGCTTTCGTGCTGCATGGATTGTGTACTGCTGTGTATTGTTATTACGGGTCTCGTTCCGTGTATTGTTATTACGGGTCTCGTCCCGTGTATTGTTATTACGGGTCTCGTCCCGTTTATTGTTATTACGTGTCTCGTCCCGTTTATTGTTATTACGGGTCTCGTCCCGTGTATTGTTATTACGGGTCTCGTCCCGTGTATTGTTATTACGGGTCTCGTTCCGTGTATTGTTATTACGGGTCTCGTTCCGTGTATTGTTATTACGGGTGTCGTCCCGTGTATTGTTATTACGGGTCTCGTTCCGTGTAGTTATTAGAGGTGTAACCTCGCTCTTTGGTTTGGGTTACATCCCTGTGTTTTTGCATACATGTTTGTTTTGGGCTTCGTCCCCGTGACTTTCATGGCATGTTGTATTTTTGGGTGGAGTATTAAACCCCCCTATTACGAATTACTACGCCTGTCTCCAATCATTTATACAACGTGACAGAGGCGTGTACTTTTGTTTCAAAGTAGATTTGTTTAAGATTACCAAAAACACTGTCACCCTAATTTAGCCCACTGCAGTAAAATGTTACAATATCAGGAGAGATAAATCATTCTTTTTTTTTTATAGAAACTCCCCACTGAGCTTTTTGTTATTTCAATCATTTTTGTTCAAATTCAAGCATTCACTTCTTAAAATGGTAAATGCATTTTTTTAATGCAGTAAACAAACTGAAGATGTCCAAGGTTGTCTTTGCAGGGGGCCAAAATAAATACAATTATTCTGGGAATAACAACAACAAAAAAATGATGTCTAGGTTTTCTGTCATGTTATATGCTACTAAACACACTGCAACGTTGAATCCAAGCAACCAACCACTTCAATATTCTGTTCTACACATAAAATGAACAAATCCCATTCACCTTGCAATCTCTCATGTGGTGAAATCCATTTAGCAAACCCACGTGCAGATCACATGGAGATCAGCTGAGCACTTTCTGGACCCGCCACTCTACAAGGTGCATTGTGTTACTTCCTGTGACTCTGCCGAGATAAATTGTTTTTGATTTGTGAGGAGACTGTCAAATGTCTGAAGCAGTAGGCGCTGGGGAGTGTTTCCTGGAAGGGCTCTTTTTGACTGGTTGCGTTAGGCTCAGTAGGCTTGATGTGGTCTTAGACAGCATTGTCCCTCTCTGCTGGATCCCACTGGGGTCTCGGCAGAGGGGGGTTACCAGTAGCTGGACACAATCACAATCTACCCACTCACTCCTTCACTGCTGCGAGCCACAGTGTATAGGTCGTTTCTCACCGACAGACATGTTTGCACCTGTAAGACATCAGGTGAGGCTACTTCATACTTTCACATTATTGGCCAACTGAAAACATATGCAAAGGTGAAATCGGTGATAATGGGCTGTTTTTTTTATGACAATATAGAGGATGCTACACTGTTTTGGACCTATAACAACACAAAATAGATCATGACAACCATATCAGAGCACAAGGTGATTCCAGTGTGTTTTCAGGACGTCTATCGTAACCCACTTCAATGTGAATTAGAAGTGTTCCGAATCTCTCTTATTAGATTTATTTCAGAGACGTTACTCATGTTGCTGTCACCTTCAATTTAACTCGACTGAACAGGCTGCCCCAGGAGCCCAACAGAAGACAATTCTTCATGTTACAATATAGTAGAGAAACATCCTTTGTAGTCCTTAACTTTACTTAACTCTCGCTTTCGTTTTCACTCTCTATCCCTTGCACTCTTTTCTTCCTCTCTTTCAGCCCTGAGTCCTTGGATCTCTATTTTCTCCCACCCGGGAGTGAGAGACTACTCCCAACTGACCCTTGATCTGACCAGGAATGAGCTGATAGTGGGTGCAAGGTAAGAATGCATTCCTTCATTTATCTCTTGTTCATTTATCACTTAAGCAAAACACTCTGCCTGGCCCTGCACTTCGCTGCTGCTGAGAATTCCTCACTTTCTATCATAGACAATGTTGAAATAAATTCAAAAGTGGTAATCATGAACCTCTTACTTCTACCCCCTCCTTTTTCGAACATTCTGTTAAAAATCGCGCAACTTTTCAGCGTCCTGCTACTCATGCCAGGAATATAGTATATGCATATGATTAGTATGTGTGGATAGAAAACACTCTGAAGTTTATAAAACTGGTTAAATCACGGCTGTGACTATAACAGATCGTGTGTTTCATTGAAAAAGGCAAGAAAAACTGCTCTCTGAAAGCTAAAAATAATTTCCATAAGTCACTTCCACGAGTTGTTAAAAGAGAACAGAATTTAATATCGACCTGCCTGCAATTCATACAAATTCCACACGATGTCGCCATTGTCGTCATTTTCAATTGAATTAATTGTTGGAAAATCCATCTATCTGGCATCCATTTTCCCAGTCTTCACCCGGATGTTGTTGATGAAGACATTAGCAGCCATTGATTTGCAAGCGAAGACCTATTGAAAATACATCGCCCTGTAATCATTTTGATAGATTATAAACGTTTACTAATACCTAAAGTTGGATTACAAAAGGATTTCGAAGTGTTTTGTGAAAGTTTATCGTCGACTTTTTTAATTTAAAAAAATTACGCAGCGTTTAAAAACAATGTTTTTTTCTGAATGACACAGCTTCCATACAAAGCTATTTTGGGTATATATGGACCGATTTAAACGAAAAAAAGACCCAATAGTGATGTTTATGGGGCATATAGGAGTGCCAAGAAAGAAGCTCGTCAAAGGTAATGAATGTTTTATATTTTATTTCTGCGTTTTGGGTAGCGCCGGCTACCGCAAAATCTGTTGTTTACGTGTCGTGCTGGCATTTTGGGGGGTGCATGCTATCAGATAATAGCTTCTCATGCTTTCGCCGAAAAGCATTTTAAAAATCTGACTTGCTGGCTAGGTTCACAACGAGTGTAGCTTTAATTCAATACCCTGCTTGTGAATTTTGATCAAAGATTGAGTTGTAACGAGTACATTTAGCATTTAGCGTAGCGCATTTGCATTTCCAGGTGCATACTTGAGACGTCTGCGTCTCAAGTATGGTCAAGAAGTTTTAAAGGGGGTCTGAACTTCCTGATTTAACTTTGGTTCAATTATCCTCATCAGGAAATGAGACTGAGAACTAGATTTGGGCCATGTTTTGATGTGGGTGTTCGAACATGAGAAGCGTTTGTACTTTCACTCTGCCAAAACAGCACACAGTTAGTCACTCACCCTTCCAGATAACTTGAAACAGTCTAACCAGGTCTTGTGTCTGGAGCTAGCCTAGACTAGCTAACAAGCTAGCCAACTTCTTTCTCCAATTAGCTTCAGCCGGTTGGTGTGGGACAGTGGCCAAGTTCTTTTAGTTCTCATTAAATGCTTTCAATATTTGTTTATGAATTTCTACAATTTTATAGTTGGTTTGAGATTTGTAACTCATTGAAGGTTGGAGCTATTGACTTTAAATTATTGTCACATGTACATTGTGTAATTTACTGATGATCTCTAACTAGCCCCATAGGGATATCAAATGTCAAACCAAATTTACCCTGGGTATGGAGCGAGTTAGCTGCCGAAAGTTTGAACATACGTATCGTTAAGATTGTAAGAAAATCCATACGTAAATTGTTAGATCATAAGAAAAGCCATGCGTGAAACATAAACATGAAATTTCACCTGTGAACATACAAACACCATTTTCTGATTTATAGATTAACATTTTAGGCTTGAACAAATCTTGTTGCAATTCTGACGTACAATAATAACTTACAGAGTTTAGCAGTTTCATCTCAACAAAAAACACACACCAAACTGCCTGTGAGGAGTGCTACATGAACAAGCGTACCACAGTATAAAAAAAACTGAAGTCAGGGAATCCCGGAAAGAGGTATCCTGCACATTAAGTCTCCATTTTCTATTACTCCTCAGTTGAGTTTACTTCACATTTAGGTAGCTAATGTCATGGATTTGTTTGGCAGCATAAGTCTAGATAGCACTAGCTATATTATGCCTACAACAGTGAAGTTTCAGTCCGCTAGGTGTATCTCTATAGCATGGGCATATATCTGGGTGAAGTGGACATCCCCATGCATGCACCTTATCAAATATGACAGATTCAATACTGCACCATTCCGTTCTCTGGGCTCTGTCTGCAATCATAGCCAGTAGTATCTACCAGGAATAATTCATCATAACCAATAGTATATAGAATGATTAGAGATGTTTGGTGACTCTATGAATTATGTATAACCACTGGAGTCACTCAAAATATATTTTTATTGGATATTTTATTAAATCGCTTAATCTTGCCAAAGCATATTCTGCATGAGCGGTTAATATGAATTTAAACTAATTTTTCATGATTTATATGAAACATATGGACTTTGGAATGAACAAATGAGAGGTTAAATGTAGCTTATGTCTGGCATAAGCTCATTCCCACACTAACAATACCTCTGTTGCAGTGGTCTTACTGTAGGCAGTCTCTGTATAGGCTATTCCTTCCAGCGCGATACTGATGTCCATGCAGCACCACAGCACCATGCGCCTTCGGAAAAGCACCCCTCAGCCTCAGAAGATGCCCTTCTGGAGTCATGCAGCCATAGAGTCATTATACCCTAATGTAGGCCTATTTACCTACTAACCAAATGAAGTCCACAGCATGCATGATGCGTGCAACTCGTCATTGCAACATATTTGAACATTTCATTCATCCTTCATTCAATTTAGTCAGTCAGTATGTCATCCATTCAGTCATTTGTCTGAGTTGCAATAGGAACTAAATCAAAGAGAATAGAACAGTCTTATCCATTTGTTTATTGAAATTTAAGTTTTTTTTATTTTTTTTATTGAAGTTCTTTAGCCTATCACTTTTATAATTCAAAGTTTAATTTAGGCCGATCCAAATAAAAATAGCCCTTCAACTTTAGTGTGATGGTGTCCTGCAGAATCATTTTTTAAACTCTATTTGTGTTTTATAATAGGGGTCCCTTTAAAAAAAGACCTTAGCTCACAGGCCTCTAAATATATCCCTCTGAATAAATGTTAAACTAAATAGTTGAAGAGGCACATGCAGTGGCTGATGCAGGGTAAACAGACCAGTTAATAAGAATAGGCTATAGATAGTCTTGACCATTTGGGACCCCTTGGCTATTTCGCTCAGGACAGGTTATAGCCTAAACTTAATCAATATTTTGTTTTGTCACATTTATTGATATGGATATAGCCTCTGCGTGATGGGGTTGTGCAACACAAAGGGCTATAACAAGCCTACATACAGAGTGGAATTCACTAATACAACAGACAAAGTGCCTAATATAAGGCCTACAGTCCCATGCTCCCAAATACTGGGAAAAGTGTGATCCATTAGGTTACATGGTCACCACAGTAGACCCACGCGGCTATAAAAATAAATTATGCAATTATATGGCCATTAAATAACACACAACAGCATGGCATATTTAGATAGCGGAATAGGCCTAGCCTAAATCATTTATTTTCTATTTTGCAGCTCAGGCGGTTATTCTAGACAAGGCTGTCTTTATCGTTCTCACACAAGTCATTTGCTGAATGCCCAAGCCTATACTACGCCATATACTGGTGTAACGTCGTTATTGAATGCAGTTCTAAAACAAGCTCTAGACTTTTATTTTCAAATGAAGCCGGAAGCTGCAAAGAATGTCTGGGCTAGAGTTGCTTGATTGACAAGCTAACTTAAACTAGCTACGTTTGGTTCATGGCCTTTGCAGATGCCACAATACTGAAGAAAGTTTGAATCAATTAAAAAGATCTGTAACTGAGTAAAGGGAGACGTAAACTACAAATTGAATGTGTAAATGTACATTTATAGTCTAACGTTTACAGATCTAATTTAACATTTATACTTCATGTTTCGCACATGGCTTTTCTTACAATCCCAACAATTTACTATGGCTTTTCTTACAATCCTAACAATTTACTATGGCTTTTCTTTACAATCCTAACAATTTACTATGGCTTTTCTTACCATCTTAACAATTTACTTTGGCTTTTCTTACAATCCTAACAATTTACTATGGCTTTTCTTACAATTCTAACAATTTACTATGGCTTTTCTTACCATCTTAACAATTTACGATGGCTTTTCTTACAATCCTAACAATTTACGATGGCTTTTCTTACAATCCTAACAATTTACTATGGCTTTTCTTACAATCCTAACAATTTACAATGGCTTTTCTTACAATCCTAACGATATGTACCGTCAACCTTTTGGCAGCTATCTCGCTCCATAGTTGCTCTCCGAATTGATGATCACTTGGGTTCTGCCAGCTGTGGGCAGGATGGAAATAAACACAAATGTTACGGTACACTTCATTCTGTGAAAAACCACTTGTTCGTATTTATCTCGCAAATCTCAGTTTTGGACAAGAATAACTTTGACCAAAATTATCCTATTTACACTTTGTCGTACATTTTTATACTCAAATACATGTTTTCTACCAGAGAAGTTGTTTATTGCCTTCAGTTGCTCTTTAAGTAGTTTGTTGAGGCTTGTTTGATAGGGCCTGGTCTGGAATTTGGCAGCTGGACGTTTTGAAACAACGTCTAGCTCCAGAGATGTTATATGACTGCAGAGAACCAGTAATGGGCTGCCAGAAAACATGTGGCGAGGCATCATTTGTCAGTTCTTTCTATTTAGTTCAATACAATATATTGATGCAAAGCGTTAAAAACACGGTCGAAGTGTTGTTTTTTTTATTTTTAGATTTTGCCTAATGATTTGTCAACTCACCCACAATTTCTCTGTGCTTCACATCGGAGTGCTGCTGCAGGCTCTTTGCATGTCTTGACCAATCAGATTAAACAGAAAATTGCAGTTTGAGCGGTACAGGCACAAAGCTCATGGCGCGCTCTCCATTTTCCTCAAGTATTAATTTAGTAAGCGTGATAACACATTACTCTCAACAGACACAAGCAAAAACTCATTCATAAATGTAATGCCTAAAAATCCTTTAACCAGTCTCCTCCCCTCCATCTACACAGATTTGACGTGGAATTAACAAGTGACGTCAATAAGGGATCATAGTTTTCACCTAGTCAGTCTAAGTCATGGAAAAAGCATATGTTCCTAATGTTTTGCACACTGTGTTAGTTTAATTATACAGTCATTATTATTCAACATGTCCTTATCTGTGATTTGAACTCACAACCTCTTGGTTCATGGCATTCCGATCTTCCTGCTACGCCACCATGTCTGTATCATTAAATCACTTCACCTGTATTCCTACACTTTGAACTTTAAAGTATATCTCAGCCTTGTTAAAAATACACTCAAGAAAATGTCATGTGAAGTGTTCCAAAAACACATGATTTCACATGTCAAATGTCACATGTCAAATGTTACAAAAACACGTTATCATATGTGAAAGTCATGTATTTTTTCCATAAGGGACTACACGGTTGCAGAGTTTTCATCCTCGCCAGGGGCCATGATTTTTTTTAACCATGTTACCTGATTAGAAAAAATCTGGTCCCATCATGGCCCATATTAAACCTTTTCACAACATATTAATCACTTCTTTTTGTGTAAGGTCCAGAGTAACCTGGTTAGGTTACCAGATTAGGAAAAACTACGGGCCCCAGTTTTTATTTTCTTCCGCCAAACCACTCTGGGACCTGTGGTGCCATTTGTGACTCACTGTAACAGAAAACACACACAACTGCCATGTAAACTAAGTGTTTATTAACGGTGTGTTTAAACTGTTATTTCCTCTCTGTCATTTTTACACAGAAACTTCCTCTTCAGATTGAGTCTCAACAACGTGTCTCTCATCCAGGTAAAATAAGTCCACCTCCTCTCTTCTCTTGCTGTGTGTTGTCCAGTTACGTATAATCTGGTTACAAAAAAAAAAAAAATCAGTTATTCCAGCAAAAATATTGTAATCAGATTAGATACTTTTGAAAAACTCTGATTACTTAGATTACTTTTCAATTCCAAAAGGATCTTTGTGTAAAAGTACATTATGACATCATTTCTGTTTTCTCAATGACATTCAGTTCAGCCTTGGAAAAAAGCTGCCAGTTTTAAGTTAATTCCACTCGAACGAGTCTGACCAAAAGTCAGTCCACTATGTCGTGATCTTATGCCTCTTAAAGGGTAACTCTCAGCCCCAATTTCCGCCTTTGCCCTTACCCCTTTAAATGTTCAAAACATGCATTCAGTTGAGAAGTAGTGGTTGAGGGGAATTGCTAGTAAATATTCATTTTGGGGGTGGGTAAAGGTAGTTGTACCTGATTCCAAAAGTTTCTCACTAAAATATACCAGGAGTCCACTGGCACGCTCTGATAATAAAATGATGTCCAGGGACGTATTTGCTTATGATGCACATTTAGCTCACAGTGGTAAGGCACTTATTTGCTGACATCTATTGCCACTTGCGGTATAAATTCGAATCCCCCATGGGACGCAAAATAAATGTGGACTCACATTTATTGCGGTATTGTGTTGGGAAGAAAAGTGCCATCATCACCTTGGAAATGAAGATCAATTCAATCCAACTCACATTGCAGTATTTACACAGTAGCTCTTTTTCCAATGGTCAAATGAACTCAGATTGGTCTTTAGTACTGTATAAAAACCTACAACTACTACCAGGGCATCCCTTCTCACAGACATGCTTTCACTTTTAGGAATTAGAAGTGTGTGGCAGGCAATAAATAATGTAGATTAAAAAAAAAATATCTGCCTGAGGCCTCCTGAGTGGTGCAGTGGTCTAAGGCATTGCATTGCTGTGCCACTAGAGATTCTGGGTTCGACTCCAGGCTCTGTTGCAGCCGGCCGCAACTGGGACACCAGTTGGTGCACAATTGGCCCAGCGTCATCTGGATTAGGGGAGGGTTTGGCTGGCAGGGATGTCCTTGTCCCGTTGTGCACTCCTGTGGCTGGCCGGGCGCAGTGCACGCTGACACGTTTGCCAGGTGTACGGTGTTTCCTCTGACACATTGGTGTGGCTGGCTTCTGGGTTAAGTGGGCATTGTCTCAAGAAGCAGTGCGGCTTAGTTGGGTTGTGTTTCAGAGGACGCATGGCTCTCGACCTTTGCTTCTCCTGAGTCTGTACGGAGTTGCAGCGATGAGACAAGACTGTAACTACCAATTGGATACCACAAAAAAGGGGTTAATTTTATATTTTTTAAATCTATATATATCTGCCCAATGTGGTATTAGAACTCACAAATATGAGCCAACTGTCTTAGCATACTGCACCACCAATCAGTCATAGCAGTTGGGGAAAAATACAATGACTTGACATGACCACCATTGTCATCTATTTCTTGTTAAGATAGATGTAGCAACGAACATAAACATATAATCGTCAAAGCCTACATTTTGTTTTCTTCATAAAGATATAGATGTGTATGAAACGGTAATCAAAAACTTTGAATTAAGTCATATGAATAAATGTGCCTAACTGCCTTTTGAATTTAGTCAAGGAAGCATCATGCAAAATGTATTGGCACACTCCACTTACCAAGGCCATTGAGCGTTGAGGTGGTACCACCCAGCAAATCTAGAAGGAAGTGTACTTCATAATGAACCCCTTCCTTGAGGCGGTACCACCCAGCACATCTAGAAGGGAGTGTATTTCATAATGAACCCCTTCCTTGAGATGACAGAGGAACCTTCTCAAGGTGCTTCTACATCACCATTTCAATGGTGGAGTTGAACCGCTAGGGGTAAAAACAGCTAGATGTACTACTAAAAGAACAATATATCACCCTGGCAATGAACTGTCGAAATGAAGACCAGAATTAATGTGTTTCACTATAACTAAGCCTAAAACATCCTGGTTTTCGATTAAAACAACTTTTCATGAAAATTACTCTTTAAGGGGAAAGTAATCCGATTACGTTACTGATTTTGGGTAATCTCAAAATTACGTTACTGATGACCATTTTGGACACTGTAATGGGTTACATTTAGAATGTAGCCTATCGAACCCTGTCAGTGGTCTTTAACAAACCACACTTATCTGTCTGCAGCCAGCGCTCCTCTCTTCCGCTGGGCTCCCAGACCTGCTCTCATTCTCTCCTTCTCCTCCTCTCTCTACTCCTGTTCTGCCACTCCTTCTTTAACTTTCCTGGCAGCAGTTGGCTTGCTGGTATTGATTCTGTGGTTTTGGGACTGGAGTGTTTTCATCTCCTAGGATGGTGGTGGGGTGGTGAAAGAGTGAGTGTTTGGTGTGATGTCTATATGGAGGTAGCTACTGTTACAGGGGTCTACTGTGGGATTACAGTGCATCAGGTAGAGAAGGCTCGTGGTGGTGTGGGACCTGTTTTTAGTATTCCAGCCCTGGAGAATGTACGTCACAAACCACAGTTTTTATGCGAGTAAAGTTATACTCAGGGCGGCGGGGTAGCCTCGTGGTTAGAGCATTGGGACAGTAACCGAAAGGTTGCTAGATCGAACCCCTGAGCTGACATGGTAAAAATCTGTTGTTCTGCCCCTGAACAACGCAGTTAACCCACTGTTCCTAGGCTGTCATTGTGAATAAGAATTTGTTCTTAACTGATTTGCCTAGTAAAATAAAGGTAATAAAAAAAATACCAAAAAACTAAAATTAAGTTTCGGTACAATTTTATAAATGCCGACAGATAGTTAGTTAGTTAGTTAGTTTGACACGGTGGGATATTTTTGTGTTGGTAAAATTAATTATGCTAGAAATGGCGGTGGAAGCATTTTTATGCTCATATTGATATAATAACCATCATCGAAGTAAACTTGGAGTCACGCGATATGATATGTGGTCTCCCACTACAAAACCATGCAGTTTATTAGGCTTCAGATGAAATCAATTATGATGGCCTTCACACGGTGATGAAAGTGCATGGCCGGTCTTGATGCTCCTTTCCAATAATATTGGGGGTCTGATACTGGTGACATGATGATTGATGCTTGTCTGCCGTTGACAAATACAAATATTTGCGCTCTTATCAATAATAATCTAATGTAGACTAGCCTACCTGAACTGTGTCTGTGAGCTGTTAGCTAAAGAACATGTACCCAGACCAGAGCCAAGACTATTGTAATAGTTCCAAAAGTGTCCAACCCCGTCCATCTGGCACTCAAGCAAGACTCAATCAAACACTCCTTGAAAGAACACGAATACTATTTGAACCCAGGTATGACTAAATCAAATCAAATTTATTTATAAAGTCCTTACATCAGCTGATGTCACAAAGTGCTGTACAGAAACCCAGCCTAAAAACCCAAACAGCAAGCAATGCAGGTGTAGAAGCACGGTGGCTAGGAAAAACTCCCTAGGAAGCCAGGACCTATGAAGAAACAAAGAGGAACCAGGCTATGAGGGGTGGCCAGTCCCCTTCTGGCTGTGCCGGGTGGAGATTATAACAGAACATGCCCAAGATGTTCAAATGTTCATAGATAACCAGCAGGGTCAAATAATAATAATCACAGTGGTTGTCGCAGGGGCAACAGGTCAGCACCTCAGAAGTACATGTCAGTTGGCTTTTCATAGCCGGTCATTCAGAGTATCTCTACCGCTCCTGCTGTCTCTAGAGAGTTGAAACAGGAGGGGTCAGGAGACACTGTAGGCCCCATCCTACGGTACTCCCGGACAGGGCCAGTGGAGAGAGAGGAACTGGCCAGGAAGAGACAGCAAGGGCGGTTCGTTGTTCCAGTGCCTTTCCGTTCACCTTCACACTCCTGGGCCAGACTACACTCAATCATAGGACCTACTGAAGAGATGAGTCTTCACATGGGTAGGTAGACCATTCCATAAAAATTGAGCTCTATAGGAGAACGCCCTGCCTCCAGCTGTTTGCTGGAGTCTTGTGACTGTAGCGTATGTGTAGGTATGTACGGCAGGACCAAATCGGAAGATAGGTAGGAGCAAGCCCATGTAATGCTTTGTAGGTTAGCAGTAAAAACCTTTAAATCAGCCCTTGCCTAAACAGGAAGCCAGTGTAGAGAAGCTAGCACTGGAGTAATATGATCAAATCTTTTGGTTCTAGTCAAGATTCTAGCAGCCGTGTTTAGCACTAACTGAAGTTTATTTAGTGCTTTATCCGGGTAGCCAGAAATTACAGCATTGCAGTAGTCTAACCTAGAAGTGACAAAAGCATGGATTAATTTTTGGACAGACATTTCTGATTTTTGCAATGTTATGTAGATGGAAAAAAGCTGTCCTTGAAACAGTCTTGATATGTTCGTCAAAAGAGAGATCAGGGTCCTTCAGTTTTATTTGAGACGACTGTACAACCATCAAGATTAATGTCAGATTCAATAGAAGATCTCTTTGTTTCTTGGGACCTAGAACAAGCATCTCTGTTTTGTCCGAGTTTAAAACTAGAACATTTGCAGCCATCCACTTCCTTACGTTTGAAACACAGGCTTCCAGGGAGGGCAATTTTGGGGCTTCACCATGTTTCATCGAAATGTACAGCTGTGTGTCATCCGCATAGCAGTGAAAATTAACATTACGTTTCAGAATAACATCACCAAGAGGTAAAATATATTGTGAAAACAATAGGTCCTAAAACGGAACCTTGAGGAACACCGAAATGTACAGTTGATTTGTCAGAGGACAAACCCTTCACAGAGACAAACTGATATCTTTCCGACAGATAAGATCTAAACCAGGCCAGAACTTGTCCATGTAGACCAATTTGGGTTTCCAATCTCTCCAAAAGAATGTGGTGATCGATGGTATCAAAAGCAGTGCAATGGTCTAGGAGCACGAGGACAGATGCAGAGCCTCAGTCTGACGCCATTAAAAGGTAATTTACCACCTTCACAAGTGCAGTCTCAGTGCTATGATGGGGTCTAAAACCAGACTGAAGCGTTTTGTATACATTGTTTGTCTTCAGGAGCTTTTTTTAAATGGAGAGGAATGGGAGAATAAATATAGGCCGATAGTTTTTTAAAATTTTCTGGGTCAAGGTTTGGCTTTTTCAAGAGAGGCTTAATTACTGCCACTTTTAGTGAGTTTGGTACACATCCGGTGGATAGAGAGCCGTTTATTATGTTCAACATAGGAGGGCCAAGCAAAGGAAGCAGCTCTTTCAGTAGTTTAGTTGGAATAGGGTTCAGTATGCAGCTTGAAGGTTTAGAGGCCATGATTATTTTCATCAATGTGTCAAGAGATATAGTACTTAAAAACTAATGCACATTTCGGGGAGAGATTGAGTGAAATGAGTGAATGCTGTATGTTGGTCTGATTCTACAGCACAACGATCTGTTTTTCTGCACTGAGAAGGATGGATGGATGAATGAAAGCATGTCACCACACACAGACTTAGGCTTCTATGACAAAGTGCTCTTTCAGCACGGTCACAACAGAGTGACATAATATGTGAGCAGCTGCCACCAGTGTGCCAATGTCAATGTTTCCCCACTGGGCAAAAACTAAATAAACATTTCAACTAAATAAATCAATGTGATTGAATAAAGGTGTAAAACTGATTTGATTTGCAAGAAGACATCAACATAAGGACATTTAGTCTTTTTTTCACCCAACTTTGAACCTAAATCCAATGACATGGTCATTTTTTGTTGTTGATTTCACGTTAGTTGACAACTCAACCAACTGTAAATCAAAACTAGACGTTAAACTGACATCTGTGCCCAGTGGTCCTTTGTTTTTGGTGCTCTTGTCTTTTTTTTGTATGTGGAAGAGGACTGGGGTTGGTGAGTTTTGCACACTGTTTCTGTACTCGGTAAAATGGTTCTGGCAGTCCTGAAATGAACCATGTCTTTCAACATCTGTACGCCCGCGTGCACACACACACGCTCTTTATTGTCTTGTCTTGAGCTGGGGGATAAACAAGGCAGCTCCCTCTTCATTCTGTTCTAACTGGAGGTGTCATTAGGTGTGCCAGGGCCCAAATCGATGAGCACAGAACATTGCTGCTGCCCAGTTAGTAGGAGAGGATCTGAGCCTGCCAGCATGCCTAAAGAGATGGAAGGACGCTGCTTCAAACTATTCCTCTTCCTCCTCCTGCCTGTTAGCCTGAACCATACACAGCAGCAGGAGAGAGCTATCCAACCCAGTCCCGGAGGACCTAAGGGTTGGCTGGCTTCAGCCCTGCACAATCACACAGACCTGAAATGGAGGTCAGGTATTGAAATGGGGTGAAAGTGAGTCTACATTTACCTGCTGTCCTCTAGTTGAAACGAGTCTCTGATTGATTGAGAAGTAACTGGAGTAACAACCACTATTCACTATTCAGTCAGAGCAGACCTATTCATGCATTTTAATGGCAGCCCAGTCTTTATCAAAGCTGACCCATTATCCCTGTAACTACATCCCTTTTGAGCGTCCCTACCTCGTCTGTCTGTGTCTCTGTCTCTCTCTTCCCTGTCTCATCATCCCTCTCTCACTCTCTGCCCCTCTCTCTATGTGACGCTATTAGAGTCCCCCTGTGTGTTGCTTAGAGGACTATAATGGAACAGCCCAGCGATGGAGCTCACCTTCCCATGCCAAACACGCAGCTCCTGTCAGGAGAGATGAAGGGGAGAGATGAGGACAGAGGGGTGAGGACAGGTCTTTTAGTTCTCCCCTTGCTGGGGGGAGAAGGGAGGGAAAAAGGGAGAGATGTGGGAGGAAAGGGGGGAAGGACAGACCTTTTAGTTTTCTCTGAGGAGGGGGGAGTGCTGATACTGGCTTTGAAGGCGGACCCAGGCTATTCAAACAGACACGTGGGAGAACACCTGTCATAGACATTAGTGGGAAGGCAAGCGTGGAGGAGAGGAAAAGGGGAGATTGGGAGGGAGAGACAGAGGGAAGGGGATAAATACAGTGGTCATCAGAGGAGAGAGAGACCTATCCAACCAAAAAACACAGGCACAGAAAACCTTAGCTTACGCCTTCTCTACGGTGAATCACTAAAACAATGCATAAATACTATAAGATAAAAGAAGGAATAGCATGCCAGAAAACAGCTCAATGTGATTGAAAAATCCATTGAATCAAATCACTTCTGGGAAAATTGGAACACACTAAACAATCAACAACACGAAGAGCTATCTATCCAGAATGGAGATGTATGGATAAACCACTTATCCAACCTTTTTGGACATATAACAAAAAAACAAGAACAAAAACATATACTGTACATGATCATATACTGAACTTAGAATCAACTACTAAAGACTACCAGAACCCACTGGATTCTCCAAATACATTGGAATGGCTACAAGACCAAATATAAAACCTCCAACCCAAAAAGGCCTGTGGTGTTGATGGTATCTAAGTGAAATGATGGTACTACTAAGTGAAATGATAAAATACACTGACCACAAATTCAAATGGCTATTAAACTCTTCAACATTATCCTCAGCTCTGGCGTCTTCCCCAGTATTTGGAATCCAGGTCTGATCACCCCAATCCACAAAAGCGGTGACAAGTTTCCCCCCAATAATTACCGTGGAATCAGCGTCAACAGCAATCTCTGAAAAATCCTTTGCACTATCATCAATAGCAGACTCCAACATTTCCTCAGTGAAAACAATGTCCTGAGCAAATGTCAAATTGGCTTTCTACCAAAATACCGTACAACAGACCACGTATACACCATGCACACCCTTAGTGACAAACAAACCAACCAAAACAAAAGCTTTTGTGATTTCAAAAAAGCTTTTGATGCCTTTTGGCATGAGTTTCTGCTATACAAATTTATGGAAAGCGGTGTTGGGGGGGGGACATATTGCAATATACAATTAATTTACACAAACAACAAGTGAGCAGTTAAAATTGGCAAATAAACACATTTCTCTCCTCAGGGCCGTGGGGTGAACTCAGAAATCAAATATCTACTGTTTGCTGATGATCTGATCCTTCTGTCCCCATCCAAGAAGGGCCTACAGCAGCATTTAGCTCTTCTGCACAGATTCTGTCAGACCTGGGTCCTTTCAGTAAATCTCAGTAAGACAAAAATAATGGTGTTCCAAAAACGATCCAGTTGCCAGGACCACGAATACAAATTCCATCTGGACACCGTTGTCGTAGAGCACACAGATAATTATACCTACTGTGGCTTAAACATCAACACCACAGGTAACTTCCACAAGGATTTGAACGATCTGAGAAACAGGGCAAGAAGGACCCTCTACGCCATCAAAAGGAACATAAACTCGACATTCTTGGCTAAAAATACTTAAATCAGTTATTGAACCAATTGCCCTTAATAATGGTTGTGAGGTATGTGGTCCACTCACCAACCAATAATTCACAAAATAGTACAAACCCAATTGAGACTCTGCATGCAGAATTCTGCAGAAATATACTTTGTGTGCAACGCAAAACTGCAAACAATGCAGAGCAGAATTAGGACTATACCCGCTAGAATCCAGGAAATATCTGTTCAATTCTACAACCACCTAAAAGGAAGTGATGCCTACATATTTCATCACAAAGCCCTTACCTGCAGAGAAATGAACCTAGAGAAGAGTTCACTCAGCCAGCTGGTTTTGGGGCTCTGTTCACAAACAGACCCCACAGAGTCCCAGGACAGCAAAACAATTAGACCCCACCAAATTAAGCAAGAAGATTTTGACACACTGGAAAGAATCAAACAAAAACAGAGCAATTTCGAATGCTATCTGGCTCTAAACAGAGAGTACACAGTGGCAGAATACCTGACCACAAAAGTAAGAAAATCCTTGACTATGTACAGACTCAGTGAGCATAGCCTTGCTATTGAGAGAGGCCGCCATAGGCAGACCTGGCTCTCGAGAGAAGACAGTCTAAGTGCACACTGCCCACAAAATTAGTTGGAAACTGAGTTCCATTTCCTAACCTCCTGCTAAATGTATGATCACCTTAGAGATGCATATTTTCCACAGATCATATTCCAGAATTTGAAAAAAAGTTCAACGCTGACATTTAGGTCATACACGTGTCACATGTTGCATAGGTTTTCAGTGTATCTGCATGACACCATCCAAAGGGAAACTAAAAGAGGAACGCAGATGAAGGAAGCAGCTAGAGCAATCTTCCTTCCTTTCTCTCTCTCTCTCTCTCTCTCGCTCTCTCTCTCTCTCTCTCTCTCTCTCTCTCTCTCTCTCTCTCTCTCTCTCTCTCCCGTTCTCTCTCTCTCTCTCCTGTTCTCTCTCTCTCTCGTTCTCTCTCTCTCTCTCTTCTGTTCTCTCTCTCTCCTGTTCTCTCTCCTGTTCTCTCTCTCTCTCTCTCTAGTTACGTTTTTTCTCTCCCTTCTCTCTCTCTCTAACTCTCCTGTTATTCTCTCTCTCTCTCTCTCTCTCACCTTCTCTCTCTCCCTCTCTCTCCCTCCTGCTCTCTCCCTCTCTCTCCTGTTCTCTCTCACTCGTCCCCTCTCTCTCCTACTCTCTCCCTCACTGTCTCACTCTGCTGTGTGTTTTGTGTGGAGCTGGCAGACTACATCACACAAACACACTCTCAGCAGGGGCCAAGAGGACAGAGTGTGTGGGTGTGACTCAGAGAATCCCACCACATACCTCACCACATCCCTCACTCTAGCTCCCCTACGGTGAGAGGATGAGAGACCGAGTGATACGTTCCAGGAAAAGGAGCGCACTGACAATTGTGTCAGATGTTCTTACCCAAAAAGGATGCAGTGATCCCACACGGTGTGTGTGTGTGTGCCAATGACAAAGGAGATCATTAATTCACATACACCCCCCCACCACCATACCTACCAGCTCGGCATCCTAAGCACAGAAACATTCAAGTATGTGTGAGCACCACAGGAGGTTGGTGGCACCTTAATTGGGGAGGACGGGCTTGTGTTAATGACTGGAGCGGAATGATTGGAATGTTATCAAATACATCAAACACATGGTTTCCATGTGTTTGATAACATTCCATTTGCTCTGGTTCCAGCCATTTTTATGAGCCGTCCTCCCCTCCACTGGTGGGCATATTCTATCCGTATCAAGGGAAATGATTTAGATTTCCGCAGGATCGTGAGTGAGCATAGAAGCAGTAGCTTCTTCTCCACAAAGACCAGAGAGGTGGGCTATAAAATCCATGTTGGCCATTTGTAGGCATTCCATGGATGTGTCCTGTGCAGATATTTTATGATGGGTTAGGGACAGTATGTGCAGTGATGGGCAGTATTTCTGTATTTGAAATACGTATTTGAATTACTTCTGAGTATTTTGTAATTTCTATTACACTGGGCTGAACTACTCTCCAATGTATTTTGTAGTTGCAAAATACTGTAATTTGTCTTTTCAAAATATAAAATACTTTTCTGTATCATTTTTATAGTGGTTTACATTTTGTGGCCCACCTTTCACCCTGCATTGGTATCAGAAGTCTGATATCACTATGGTGTGACAAAAACATCTGCTATAAACTATATCAATGTATATGAAAAATCCAGAATTGCAAAGCAAGCCGAGTATTATTCTAATAAGTTCCGCCCCATATGTCATTGTCACATATACATGTACATTTTGGTAATTTAGCAGACATACTTATCCAGAGGGACTCAACTAAGGTAGATAAACAACAACATACAGTCAAAAACATCACAGTCAAATGTTTTTGTAACCGTTTCTGAGAATATTGTTGCTGTTCGGGCTGGCTACTTGCAAAAGTATTTGAAAATACAAAATACATATATTTTAATTAATCGAATTACAAAATACAAGTACACAATACAAGTATACAAGTATTTTGTGGTTTATTTTGGTACAGATACAAATTACTGTAAAGATAAATGTATCTGGATCAGCGGTCTAAGACACTGCATCTCACTGCATCTCAGTGCTAGAGACCTGGTTTGATTCCAGGCTGTATCACAACTGGCCGTGATTGGTAGTCCCATAGGGCGGCGCACAATTGGCCCAGCGTCGTATGGGTTAGGGCTTGGCTGGGGTAGGCCGACATTGTAAATAAGAATTTGTTCTTGACTGACTTGCCTAGTTAAACTAATTGTAATTGTACAGTATTTAGTCATTTTTGCCCATCCATGGGTATGTGTTGGACAGGCCAGAAAGCCCTGGAGGCTATGAGGGCCAGAAGGGGAGTGCTGAGGTGGACTAAGGTGAAATAAATAATTTAATTATCTTTCTCTCAATTCAAAAAGCCTTTATTGGCATGGGAAACATGTTTACATTGCCAAAGCAAGTGAAATAAACAATCAACAAAAGTAAGATACAAAGCAATATAAAAAAAGACAATGAACATTAAACAGTAAACATTTCACGACTCCCTTAGAATGCAAGATTACACATGATAGTCAGCTTTTTCCAGTCAGTTTCAAACCAGAACACCTATATCTCCCAAGTGTTCAGATTTTAACACTCGTGTTTACTTTCCCATTACTTTCCCATTGTCCTGTTGAGTGCATTTAGTCATTAGACATTGATGTGACTTTTACATGCCTTTTAGTCAGATTAGTGTTAGGAATGTCTGTCACCTTACATACATTTCAGCACAACTGAACAGAACATTTGATTTAAGAAATCTTTTCAAACACACAGTGTTGTTACTCAGCTAATTTTCTTTATCTCTCCTGAGTGAAAAAGATGTGGGAGTGGCTTCATTATCAAATTTCCCAGCATGCTTTGTTGGAGGTTGATTTTTTTGAGTAGTTTGTTTTAATATCATAATTCTTTATCTATGTTTCCTCATGCACATTAATTATTTGATCTTGTAATATAGAAAGATAAGCGAAAAACATTTCTAAATCTATAAGGCGTTGGATTTATTGCACCTGTTACCGAGATGGTTTTTCCAGTTTAGATCATTTAGCTGGACAGAGTTGTTAAGTCTTCCCTATGTCTTGAATCTGATAGGCATTACTAATCATTTCACAAACTACCATGTTGAAACTTGCTGGTCTGCGAAGGTCTAGGATTTTTGAAGGTTTCAGGGACAAGAATTTATTGAACAAAACAATGTCTCTGTCACTAACAATCAAAGTCATGGGTGGGTATCTCTCACATACACTTGAAATGCTGGGAAATATGCAAATATGACTTTACACGCTGCAGTGTTAAAACAACACCTCAGGGCCGGTTTCCCAGACCTGTGTCCAGCCTAGAACTGGACTAAAAAATATTCTTAATGGAGATTACTGTTGAACGTAGCATGAGGCAGCGCTTTGTTTATTGTTTTGGCAAGTTTTGAAGTGTCTGAAAATGTGTTTTATTGGAAAAGTTTGGTTACTAGCTAGCTACCTTTTGATTTTGGATCCCGCAACGAGGTTGGCATCAGTTGCTGGAACCACTGCTATCTGTCCAGGAATCATACCAATCAAGGGTATGATGATGAGCTGTTTGGCGTATCAGCTAGCCTAGCTGCCACTGTTAGCTGCCTATTAAGTTAGCAGGGTTTCCTTGAGGGCTTGAATGCAGCCCGCGATGCAGTTAGCCCTTGTGGCTGGGACTGTGGCTGTCTAGATCCCTACAGTTTGTTGGTCTTTCCATCTTCCCTGTGACCTGCCCTGTCTGGAATTGCGGGGAGTAACAGCGTAGCCTACATTGCTACCATGACAAAGACCAAAGCCGGTGGGAGTACCGTTGATGACAGTGGTGTCTCTTTATCACAGGTGAAGGATATTGTAAACAAACTAAATTAGTTTTACAAGCAGTTGTTACAACAAGAAAATTGATTCAAGTACTGTGTCAAAATACTGGTGGAGTCAACTAATAGAAGAATGGACGACCTGACCAGAGAGGGCCAGGACCTGAAGAACAGTTTGCAGTTCTCCCAGGGTCAGCTCGATGAGTTTAAACAGGAAAACGGCAAGATTACAAAAATCTCTAAGTCATTGAATACCCCAGGAATACCTGACATGATGACTCCTTGCTGTCCCCAGTCCACCTGACTGTGCTGCTGCTCCAGTTTCAACTATTCTGCCTTATTATTATTCGACCATGCTGGTCATTTATGAACATTTGAACATCTTGACCATGTTTTGTTATAATCTCCACCCGGCACAGCCAGAAGAGGACTGGCCACCCCACATAGCCTGGTTCCTCTCTAGGTTTCTTCCTAGGTTTTGGCCTTTCTAGGGAGTTTTTCCTAGCCGCCGTGCTTCTACACCTGCATTGCTTGCTGTTTGGGGTTTTAGGCTGGGTTTATGTACAGCACTTTGAGATATCAGCCGATGTACGAAGGGCTATATAAAATAAATTTGATTGATTGATTGAGAAAGGACATTCTGTATGTAAATCCATGATAACAATGACAGAGAAATCAGATTATTTTGGGTGACAATCAAGGCGGAACGACATTGTTGTAGATGGGATTTCAGAATCTACACATGAGACCTGGACGGAGTCTGAGGACAAAGTGAGGGAAATTATCTAAGAGAAACTGAAGATGGACCACAGGAAGATTGCGTTGGAGCACGCCCACAGGACTGGAAAACCCACCATCGACCGAGGTGACAGGCCCAGGCCGATCTGCGGTTCTGGAATGACCCAAGGACTATCTTGAAGCTGTGTGCCAGAAGATAAAATGTATTATTCCGGCCATGAAAGCTGCCAAAGCACGTGGGGACATTACTTATATCCAATATGACAGGCTCATTGTACACCCTCCCTTCCAAAAGCCTGGAAACGATGAGAGCCAAGCCTATGGGTTCTTAGCTTTAACCCCGCAGTACACACACACGATTACACACACCAACTGATTAATGGACTGCTAAATGTATGTTTTTTTTCTCTTGCTTTGTTTTTTCTTTTCCATATTATGTCTATCTCAGAGAAGCTACCCAGGAAAAGGCTGAAAATACCCCATATTAATATATTTAGCCTTAGAAATAAGGTTCATGAAAGCAAAAACTTGTTAACATCAGATAACATTAACATATTAGCCATTTCTGAGACTCATTACAAGGGTACAACATCTATAGAAGAGACAGAAATGCTCATAGGGGAGATTTGCTATATATATTCAGAGCCATATCCCAGTAATGTTTGGAGAAGATCTCATGTCAAGTGTTATTGAAGTACTGTGGCTGCAGGTTCACCTGCCTCATCTAAAGCTCATTATTTTGGGGTGGTTCTATAGGCCACCAAGTGCTGACAGTCAGTGTCTAAATAATTTGTCTGAAATGCTTGAAAGTGTATATGATGTAAACAGAGAGGGGGACCTGAATATTGACTGGTTTTCATCAAGCTGGCTGCTCAAAAGGAAGCTTCTCACTGTACCCAGTGCCTGTAATCTGGTTCAGGTTATTAATCAACCAACCAGAGTGGTTACAAACACTACAGGAACAAGATCATCCACATGTATCGATCACATCTTTACTAATAGTGTAGAACTTTGTTCTAAAGCTGTATTCGTACCCATTGGATGCAGAGATCAAAATATAGTGGCTATATCCAGGAGAACCAAGGTTCCAAACGGGGCCCTTAAAGTAGTGTATAAGAGATCACACAAACATTTTTGCTGTGACTCTTATGTGGATGATATAAAATATATGTATTGGTCTGATGTGATTAATGAGGAGCATCCAGATTTTGCACTTGATGAATTTATGAAACTGCATCTTCCAATTATTGAGAAACATTGAGAAACTGACTGTTAGAACTATTTAGGCTCCATGGATTGATGAGGGATTAAAAAAACTGTATGGTTGAAGGAGAGAAATTAAAATAGAAAATTTAGAAATTATGTGACTAAACTTAACAAAAAGATGATGAAACTGTATTATGAAGCCACAATCAATGATATAAAGAATATTGGGAAAAAACTTTTGCGTACTTGAAATTAAATTATGGGCAGAAAGACAAATTCAACAATATCTTTCATCGAATCAGATGGCTTATTCATCACACAACCATTTGATTATTTTAATGATTAGTTAATTGGCAAAGTGGGCCAACAACAAACAGTGAGCCATCGTATTCATGCATAAAAAATCTAATTATGAAAGAAAAGCATTGTAAGTTTGAATCTTGTAAAGTTAGTGTGGGAAAGGTGGAAAATCTTTTGTTATCGACAAATAATGACAAACCTCCTGGCATTGACAACTTAGATGGAAAGCTTCTGAGGATGGTAGCTGACTATGACCAATCCTATCTGTAATATCTTTAATCTGAGTCTAGAGGAAGGTGTTTGTCCTCAGGCCTGGAGGGAAGTCATTCTGCTACCCAAGAGTGGTAAAGCTGCTTTTACTGGTTCTAACAGCAGACCAATCAGCTTTCTGCAGGCTCTTAACAAACTGTTGGAAAAAATTGTATTTGACCAAATACAATGCCATTTCTCTGTTTGATTTGACAACAGACTTTCAGCATGCTTATAGAGAAAGTGCACAACAAGTTGAGTGCCTATCACAAAGGAATGATGATTGAATGAAATAAATTGACAATAAGAACATTGTGGTAGCTGTACTGTTTGATTTCAGTGCAGCCTTTGATATTATTGACCATAACCTGTTGTTGAAAAAACGTATGTGCTATGGCTTTTCAACCTCTGCCATATTGTGGATTCAGAGCTATCGACTGTATCTAATAGAATTCAGAGGGGTTTTCTTTGATGAAAGCTTATCTAATGTCAAACATGTAGGGTGTTGTGTACTGCAGGGTAGTTCTCTGGGCCCTCTACTTTTTTCAATTTTTACCAATGACCTGCCGCTGGCATTGAACAAAGCCTGTGTGTCCTCGAATGCTTATTATTCAACCATATACGTGTCAGCAACCACAGCTAATGATGTCACTGAAACCCTTAACAAGAAGTTGCAGTCAGTTTTGGAATGGGTGGCCAGTAATAAACTGGTCCTGAACATCTCTAAAACTAAGAGCATTGTATTTGGGACAAATCATTCCTTAAGCTCTAGACCTCAGCAGAATCTGGTAATGATGGTGTGGCTGTTGAACAAGTTGAAGAGACTAAATTACTTGGTGTTACCTTAAATTAGAACCTAGCTCCACTCCCATTCCCCAGGCGCTCTCATTTGTTGACTGTAAACCTGTAACCGTAAAAGCCTTGGTTTCATGCATGTTAACATTAGAAGCCTCCTCCCTAAGTTTGTTTTATTCACTGCTTTAGCACACTCTGCCAACCTAGATGTCCTAGCCGTGTCTGAATCCTGGCTAAGGGACGCCACCAAAAATCCTGAATTTTCCACCCCTAACTGTATCATTTTCCGACAAGATAGAACTGCCAAAGGGGGCGGAGTTGCAATCTACTGCAGAGATTTCCTTCAGAATTCTGTCATACTATCCAGGTCTGTGCCCAAACAATTTGGGCACAGACCTTCTACTTTTAAAAATCCAGCTTTCCAGAAACAAGTCTGTCACCGTTGCTGCTTGTTGTAGACCAGCTTCTGCCCCCAGCTGTGCCCTGGACACCATATGTGAATTGATTGCCCCCCATCTATCTTCAGCTCGTACTGTAAGTTGACCTAAACTGGGACATGCTTAACACCCCGGCCATCCTACAATCTAAGCTAGATGCCCTCAATCTCACACAAATTATCAATGACCCTACCAGGTACAACCCCAAATCCGAAAAACACGAGCACCCTCATAGGTATCATCCTGACCAACCCTCTAAATATACCTTTGCTGTCTTCAACCAGGATCTCAACGATCACTACCTCATTGACTGCGTCCACAATGGGTCTGCGGTCAAACGACCACCCCTCATCACTGTCTAACGCTCCCTAAAACACTTCAGCGAGCAGGCCTTTCTAATCGACCTGGTCCGTCATTCCGTCAGTAGAGGATGCCTGGTTATTCTTTAAAAGTGCTTTCCTCGCCATCTTAAATAAGCATGCCCCATTCAAAAACATACTGTGGCGTACTGCATTAGCATCGAATAGCCCACGCGATATGCAACAATTTCAGGGAAGTTAGGAACCTATATACACAGGAAGTTAGGAAAGCAAAGACTAGCTTTTTCAAGCAGAAATTCAAAATTCAGAACTCCAAAAAGCTATGGGCCACTGTAAAGTCCATGGAGAATAAGAGCACCTCCTCCCAGCTGCCCACTGCATTGAGGCTAGAAAACACTGTCACCACCGATAAATCCACAATAATTGAGAATTTCAATAAGCATTTTTCTACGGCTGGCCATGCTTTCCACCTGCAGCGGTCATCCCCCTCTTCAAAGGGGGAGACACTCTACACCCAAACTGTTACAGACCTATATCTATCCTACCCTGCCTTTATAAGGTCTTCTGAAGCCAAGTTTTACAAACAGATCACCGAACATTTTTAATCCCACCGTACCTTCTCCGCTATGCAATCTAGTTTCCGAGCTGGAAAAAAAAAATCGCAAAAAATCTGAAAAAAATCGAAAAAAATCGGAAAAAAAATCGGAAAAAAAATCGGAAAAAATCGGAAAAAAATCGGGAAAAAAATTGGAAAAAATCGGAAAAAAACGTAAAAAAATTGGAAAAAATCGGAAAAAATCGGAAAAATCGGAAGAAAATCGGAAAAAATCGGAAAAAAAACGGAAAAAAAATCTGAAAAAAAATCTGAAAAAAATCGGGAAAAAAATCGGGAAAAAATCGGAAAGAAATCGGAAAAAAAATCGAAAGAAAATCGAAAAAAAATCGAAAAAAAATCGAAAAAAAATCTGAAAAAAATCGGGAAAAAAATCGGAAAAAAAATCGGAAAAAAATCGGAAAAAAATCGGAAAAAAAATCGGAAAAAATCGGAAAACGGGTATCCTAATGTAATACCAAATAATCAGTGTCCGGGCAACCGGCCCCTAGCGTTGTGTTCAACACGTAAACTTATTGTGCTGAATAAACATGTTCATGTGTTTAAAATGTGTCACAGTGAATAAACATGTTCTGGTTCTGGAAATTCTAAAGTGTTTGATGCCTTTAAAAAATGTTAGAGAAAAGGGTTTCGTTTTGTGTTCAGATCCTTAACACTTGATTTCACAATATAGTATTCTGTCAAGTGAAATACTGAGGAAACTTTGTGATGGAAAGGTTTCTTAGAGTTTATCCTTTAACAGTGGTGTGACTTCAATGTTTCGGTTCTCTATGTCTTACTGAATTTTTTGTCTGTTTGATATGATTGCCTTTTAGAATAAACAACACCAATGCGTAGTTCAAACCAGTCAGTGAGATACAGTGTGTTTGGTTGATTGATGCCCATTTTGTGTATTTTTAATGGAATGGTATTCATGTGCACACCCAGAAAATGAAGTAAACAGAGCACTTGTGGGAGCTGACAGTATACCAGTATGCAGATGTATTTTGTTCTCTACCATGTTGTGTGGGCTTTTTCTTCACTGGTGCTGTGAAATGTGTCAGACCTGTTTCTCTGTATTTTCCCATGGGAGCTCTGGCAGGTACTGTACGCAGCATGCTATGTTTTGTTTCCCATTGGTCTGGACTGTGCTTACCTCACATTGAGCTGCTAGCGTTGTCAGTTTGCTTATTTGTAACAAATAATCTCAATGCCCACTCACTGACTCCCAGAGGGCATGACGGTTTGTCGATAATCTCTTCATCCGACCACATGTCAGTACAGTGTGATAAGACAGATGACCTCCATGTTCACAGAGTGTAAGTGATAGTTATAGAGTGAAGCTATGTGTTCTAGTTTGACCCTGTAGCCCAATTGGGGAACATTAGAGTTAATGAGGTGAAGAGTTAACGAGGGGAAGGGTTAGGGAGGGAAAGACTTAGGGAGTGGAAGGGTTAGGGAGGGAAAGGGTTAGGGAGGGGAAGAGTTAGGGAGGGGAAGAGTTAGGGAGGGTAAGAGTTAGGGAGGGGAAGAGTTAGGGAGGGGAAGAGTTAGGAAGGGGAAGGCTAAATGAGGGGAAGATTTAACGAGGGGAAGTGTTAGGGAGGGGAAGGGTTAGGGAGGGGAAGGGTTAGGGAGGGGAAGAGTTAGGGAGGGGAAGAGTTAGGGAGGGGAATGGTTAGGGAGGGGAAGAGTTAGGGAAGGGAAGAGTTAGGGAGGGGAAGAGTTAGGGAGGGGAAGAGTTAGGGAGGGGAAGGGTTAGGGAGGGGAAGGGTTAGGGAGGGGAAGAGTTAGGGAGGGGAAGAGTTAACAAGGGAAAATTTAACGAGGGGAAGTTTTAGGGAGGGGAAGGTTAGGGAGGGGAAAGTTAGAGAGGGGAAGGGTTAGGGAGGGGAAGAGTTAACGAGGGGAAGGGTTAATGAGGGGAAGGGTTAGGGAGGGAAAGACTTAGGGAGTGGAAGGATTAGGGAGGGAAAGGGTTAGGTTTAAGGAGGGGAAGAGTTAAGGAGGGGAAGAGTAAACAAGGGGAAAATTTAACAAGGGGAAGTGTTAGGGAGGGGAAGGTTAGGGAGGGGAAAAGTTAGGGAGGGGAAGGGTAAGGGAGGGGAAGGGTGGGGAAGGGTTAGGGAGGGGAAGGATAAGGGAGGGGAAGAGTTAGGGAGGGGAAGGGTAAGGGAGGGGAAGGGTAAGGGAGGGGAAGAGTTAGGGAGGGGAAGGGTAAAGGAGGGGAAGGCTAAAGAAGGGGAAGGGTAAAGGAGGGGAAGGGTAAAGGAGGGGAAGTGTAAGGGAGGGGAAGGGTTAGGGAGGGGAAGGTTAAGGGAGGGAAAATGTAGTGTTAGGGAAGGGTAAGGGTTAGGGAGGGGATAGGATGAGAAGGGTAAGGGTAAGGGAGGGGAAGAGTTAGGGAGGGAAAATGTAGTGTTAGGGAAGGGTAAGGGTTAGGGAGGGGATGGGATGAGAAGGGTAAGGGAGGGGGAGGGGAAGGGTTAGGGAGGGAAAATGTAGTGTTAGGGAGGGGATGGGATGTGAAGGGTTAGGGAGGGGGAGGGGAAGGGTTAGGGTTATAGGGAGGGGAAGGGTTAGGGTTAGGGAGGGGAAGGGTTAGGGAGGGGAAGGGTTAGGGTTAGGGAGGGGAAGGGTTAGGGGGGGAAAATGTAGTGCTAGGGAAGGGATGAGTTAGGGTTAGGGATGGGAAGGGTAAGGGAGGGGAAGAGTTAGGGAGGGAAGGGGTTAGGGAGGGAAGGGGTTAGGGAGGGGAAGGGTTAGGGTTAGGGTTAGGGAGGGGAAGGGTAAAGGAGGGGAAGGATAAAGGAGGGGAAGGGTAAAGGAGGGGAAGGGTAAGGGAGGGGAAGGGTAAAGGAGGGGAAGGGTAAGGGAGGGGAAGGGTTAGGGTTAGGGAAGGGTAAGGGTTAGGGAGGGGATGGGATGAGAAGGGTAAGGGAGGGGAAGAGTTAGGGAGAGAAAATGTAGTGTTAGGGAGGGGATGGGATGGGAACGGTTAGGGAGGGGAAGAGTTAGGGTTAGGGAGGGGAAGAGTTAACAAGGGGAACATGTAAGGGTTAGCGAGGGGAAGGGTTAGGGAGTGAAAGGGTTAGCAAGGGGAAGAGTTAGCAAGGGGAAGAGTTAGGGAGGGGAAGGGTTAGGGAGGGGAAGGGTAAGGGAGGGGAAGGGTAATCGAGGGGAAGAGTTAGGGAGGGAAGGGTAAAGGAGGGGAAGGCTAAAGAAGGGGAAGGGTAAAGGAGGGGAAGGGTAAAGGAGGGGAAGTGTAAGGGAGGGGAAGGGTTAGGGAGGGGAAGGTTAAGGGAGGGAAAATGTAGTGTTAGGGAAGGGTAAGGGTTAGGGAGGTGATAGGATGAGAAGGGTAAGGGTAAGGGAGGGGAAGAGTTAGGGAGGGAAAATGTAGTGTTAGGGAAGGGTAAGGGTTAGGGAGGGGATGGGATGAGAAGGGTAAGGGAGGGGGAGGGGAAGGGTTAGGGAGGGAAAATGTAGTGTTAGGGAGGGGATGGGATGTGAAGGGTTAGGGAGGGGGAGGGGAAGAGTTAGGGTTATAGGGAGGGGAAGGGTTAGGGTTAGGGAGGGGAAGGGTTAGGGAGGGGAAGGGTTAGGGTTAGGGAGGGGAAGGGTTAGGGGGGGGAAATGTAGTGCTAGGGAAGGGATGAGTTAGGGTTAGGGATGGGAAGGGTAAGGGAGGGGAAGAGTTAGGGAGGGAAGGGGTTAGGGAGGGGAAGGGTTAGGGTTAGGGTTAGGGAGGGGAAGGGAAGGGTAAAGGAGGGGAAGGATAAAGGAGGGGAAGGGTAAAGGAGGGGAAGGGTAAGGGAGGGGAAGGGTAAAGGAGGGGAAGGGTAAGGGAGGGGAAGGGTTAGGGTTAGGGAAGGGTAAGGGTTAGGGAGGGGATGGGATGAGAAGGGTAAGGGAGGGGAAGAGTTAGGGAGAGAAAATGTAGTGTTAGGGAGGGGATGGGATGGGAACGGTTAGGGAGGGGAAGAGTTAGGGTTAGGGAGGGGAAGAGTTAACAAGGGGAACATGTAAGGGTTAGCAAGGGGAAGGGTTAGGGAGTGAAAGGGTTAGCAAGGGGAAGAGTTAGCAAGGGGAAGAGTTAGGGAGGGGAAGGGTTAGGGAGGGGAAGGGTTAGCAAGGGGAAGAGTTAGGGAGGGGAAGGGTTAGGGAGGGGAAGAGTTAGGGAGGGGAAGGGGAAGGGTTAGGGAGGGGAAGGGGAAGGGTTAGGGAGGGGAAAGGGAAGGTAGGGTAAGTGTTAGGGAGAGGAAGAGTTAGGGATGGGAGTGTCCTAGCACTGACAGGGATGAGTGAGGGGTCAGTGAGCCGAGGTGGAGAGTTTGAGGGAGATGGGAGATGGGGAGGAGATGAGGGGTTTGTGTGTAGAACATTTGAATGGATTTCCTCTTGATGACGAAGAGAAACAAAAATGCCATGGGGGGAGACGATTTAGCAATTCTATAACACATGTCATGCATTTCTACAAATTTTGCCATGGGGCGGTGAGAAAAATGTGCAGTTTTACAACAAATTTGCTGCAATTCTACACAATTTTCGATAGGGTGGAGATAAATGTTCATAAATAGTTTTTAGCTAATTTCCTGCAATTCTACACCTTTTGCCATGTTAAAATGATATCTGAGTGAGCGTGACTAACAAAATCAATGGGGGCCTCCTGGAAAGGGCCCCTGGACACGTGTCTGGTCGGTAATTTGACCATGATTAATAGAAGTTTAGATAGCTGGCTAGACTAATTTAGAAATCTAAAGAATATAAGCTGATACGGGCTAATTGAGTGAATGTCAGCGACTGACAAAACAAGAGAAAAACTGCTGTTGCACAAACAAATTCCGAAATTGCACCTTGTGTATTCTACTGTTACTTTCAACAGTACGTTAAGACCCCGATTGAGTTCCTAAAAATAAAAAATGTAATTGTTTTTTTGGGTCGTGGGCCCTTAAGTCACTGGGTTTGTGAGTGGAGTTTGGGGATTAAGGGAGAGGAGGTGAAAGGAGAGAGAGAGGGGGAAGAGGAGAGGTGAGGAGGTGTGTTTTTGCCGTCTGAGTGTCCCTGTGAGAGATAAGTCAGCTCTGCAGGGTTGGAATGTAAACAGCATGGGTCTGCAGGGTCACATTGCAGTCTCGGGGGTGTTACAAACCTCTACAGCAAGCAGAACCAGCCTCACACAATCTGTCTCCATCACCCAATCCCTCTATCCCTTAGACCACTGGTTCCCAAAATGTTATAGTCCTGTACCCCTTCAAACATTCAACCTCCAGCTGCGTACCCCCTCAAGTACCATGGTCAGCACCCTCTCAAATGTTGTTTTTTGCCATCATTGTAAGCCTTCAACATACAATACATTTATTAAACATAATAATTAGTGTGAGTTTGGCACAACCCGGCTTGTGGGAAGTGACAAAGAGCTCTTATAGGACCAGGGCACAAATAATAATATAGTAATAATCTTGATCTTTATTTAGCCATCTTATGTATAAAACGTTACTTATTCATCGAAAATTGTGAATAACTCACCACACAGAGGTTAATGAGAAGGCAATGCTTGAAAGGATACGCATAACTCTGCAGTGCTGGGTTGTATTGGAGAGAGTCTCAGTCTTAAATCATTTTCCACACACAGTCTGTGCCTGTATTTAGTTTTCATGCTAGTGAGGGCCAAGAATTCACTCTCACATTGGTATGTGGTTGCAAAGGGCAAAACGGCCACAAAAATGCCACAACCTAACAGTGTGTCTGCATGGAGAGAGTCTACTCAATGAATGGGGAAGAGGTGTATTCATCCTGGGACACACCCGGGCCCAGGTGTGTCCCGTGTCCCATGTCACTGACGACCTTCCCAGCTCCGCCCGCCGACATCCTAATAAGGAAAACAAGAGCAAAGAGAAAGAAACCGGCAAACAGAGTGGTAGGGTCATCACACTCGTCATCACGCAAGCGGTCAGACAAGTGAAAATTATGGTCAGTAAAGAAAACTTTAAGCTCGTCTCTCATTGCCCCTTGTAAAAGTGGTACATGGTCGCTGCCCATATCATTGCAAATTGCAGAAAATACACGAGAGTTCAGGGGCCTTGCTTTAACAAAGTTAACCATTTTCACTGTAGTTTTCAAAACGTCTTTCAAGCTGTCAGGCATTCCCTTGGCAGCAAGAGCCTCTCGTGGATGCTGCAGTGTACCCAAGTGGCATCGGGAGCAACTGCTTGCACGCACGCAATGTAGTTCTCATCATATTTGTGCCTCTTCGATGGCCCAACGTCCCTGTCTGTTGTTCGGTGCTTTCCCGGGTAAGGGGGCAGTAGCTCTTCGGGTGCATCAGATTCACAACTGTCAGTGTCCATGCTAGGTGAGCTAACAACAAATGTAGAATTACTGATGCTAGCATTGGATGTGCTCATGGAAGCAGAACTTGTGTCGTCGACAGGTGCAGGTGTAGTACTGGTGGTAGTAGCAGTATTACCAGTAGAGCTGGTATGTGTCTCTATGGACGCAGGCCTCACATTTCTTTTAACCATTTTCAAGCAAACGGAATGAGCAGCAGCTATGTTTGGCGAGAGAGAGAGAGAGAGGGAGAGAGAGAGAGAGAGAGAGAGAGAGAGAGAGAGAGAGAGAGAGAGAGAGAGAGAGAGAGAGAGAGAGAGAGAGAGAGAGAGAGAGAGAGAGAGAGAGAGAGAGAGAGAGAGAGAGAGAGAGAGAGAGAGAGAGAGAGAGAGAGCATCTGCAGAGTGGTAAATAAAGTGTATAGCTCAACTTGTATTTTTGTCTCTTTAAACTCCAAAATGCATTTTGTCTAAACCACTGGCTCTCATGTTGAATTGAATTCTTCTGTTTTTATCACCCTAAGGAAGCTATTTCCGGGAGCTTCTTGTGTGATTTTCTCATTCCTTTCGAAACTACAGGGCCCGTTCTCTCACCCAAATGCCCCAATTTCGAACAATCATTATCGCAAATATCAGTTATTTTGTTTGGGAGAAGTGAGGAAGAAAGCCCTTCAGGTCTATTTCTCTCTCTTCTTGGCCGTATTTTCCACAGAATACGTTTAAGTTTCTATAGAGAATTTATTGCATCATCTTGAGAAGCTGACGAACTTGTGCACTGACTGAGACCCAGATCTGTCCTCAGACAGAGGTCCTGTTTAGAGAAGCTAATGAGGACTTTCATTTGGCTGGACCAAGGCCAGTTTGCCCCAGGTGGCCAGCAGTGTGTCCCATGACTCTGTCCCAAACATCAGGGCTCTTTCTCAATGAATCTTTCAGTGATTCCTCACATCCCCTCTCCTAGTCTCGTCAACTGTATTGAAGGTGAAGGTCCAAGGTCCCTCCCCCAGACCTTGCTCTCCAATGTTTTTGAGGAGGAGAGAGGAATTGAGGAATCGGGGAAAGATTAATTGAAAGAGCCCTGGCCTTACAGAAACAGATGGAATGAGTCAGAAGGAAGCTAAAAGCTGTTGTCAGTCATTGGAGGAAATACTTGTTTGACCTGCTGCTATTGTTCTGTCCCAAGATGCATTGTGTTGGATTGTGAAGACCAAGGTCAGGGGAATAGGGGCCACCTCCCTGGTCAAGAGGTCTTGACCTCTGAACTATAGATTACTGAAAGAACAGAAAATGTTCTGTTCAAACTCCCTGGTCAACAAAGATTTATGGGGAAACTCTTAACGGATGAGAAGGAGAAGGAAAACAAATATTTATATTTATTTACTTATGTAAACTTCTTGAAGTAGTTTGTTGAAGGAAAGATAAGATGAGAAAAAGGCCATCTGGTTATTTGTAACATCTTGGCATGAAGATGCAATTACAAATTGGATGACAGTTGGATTTAATTTGAAGAGATCCAAAAGGTCCAAAATGCTTCTTAACAGCTTCTACCCCCAAGCCATAAGACTCCTGACCAGCTAATCAAAGGGCTGCCCAGACCCCTCTTTTACACTACTACTACTCTCTGTTTATAATCTATGCATAGTCACTTTAACTATACCTAAACTCAGCACAAAAAATAAACATCCTCTCACTGTCAACTTTGTTTATTTTCAGCAAATGTAATGTGTAAATATTTGTATGAACATAACAAGATTCAAAAACTGAACAAGTTCCACAGACGTGACTAACAGAAAATGAATAATGTGTCCCTGAACAAAGGTGGGGTCAAAATAAAAAGTAACAGTCACTATCTGGTGTGGCAGTGCATCTCCTCCTCATGGACTGCACCAGGTTTGCCAGTTCTTCCTGTGAGATGTTACCCCACTCTTCCACCAAGGCACCTGCAAGTTCCTGGACATTTCTGGGGGGATTGTCCCTAGCCCTCACCCTCCGAACCAACAGGTCCCAGACGTGTTCAATGGGATTGAGATCCGGGCTCTTCGCTGGCCATGGCAGAACACTGATATTCCTATCTTGCAGGAAATCACCCACAGAACGAGCAGTATGGCTGGTGGCATTGTGATGCTGGAGGGTCATGTCAGGATGAGCCTGCAGGAAGGGTACCACATGAGGGAGGAGGATGTCTTCCCTGTAACGCACAGTGCTGAGATTGCCTGCAATGACAACAAGCTCAGTCCGATGATGATGTGACACAACTCCCCAGACCATGACGAACCCTCCACCTCCAAATCGATCCCGCGCAAGAGTACAGGCCTCGGTGTAACACTCATTCCTTCGACGATAAACGCAAATCCGATCACCACCCCTGGTGAGACAAAATCGCGACTCGTCAGTGAAGAGCACTTTTTTCCAGTCCTGTCTGGTTCAGCAACGGTGGGTTTTTGCCCCATGGGCGATGTTGTTGCCGGTGTTGTCTGGTGAGGACCTGCCTTACAACAGGCCTACAAGACCTCAGCCTATTGCGGACAGTCTGAGCACTGATGGAGGGATTGTACATTCCTGGTGTAACTCGGGCAGTTGTTGTTGCCATCCTGTACCTGTCCCGCAGCTGTGATGTTCGGATGTACCGACACTGTGCAGTTGTTGTTACACATGGTCTGCCACTGCAAGGATGATGAGCTGTCCGTCCTGTCTCCCTGTAGTGCTGTCTTAGGTGTCTCACAGTATGGACGTTGCAATTTATTGCCCTGGCCACATCTGCAGTTCTCATGCCTCCGTGCAGCATGCCTAAGGCACCTTTACGCAGATAAGTCAGTAGAAAGGCTTCTTTAGTAGCCTAAGTTTTCATAACTGTGACCTTAATTGCCTACCGTCTGTAAGCTGTTAGTGACTTAACGGCCGTTCCACAGGTGCATTTTCATTAATTGTTTATGGTTCATTTAACAAGCAGGGGGAAACAGTGTTTAAACCCTTTACAATGAAGATCTGTGAAGTTATTTGGATTTTGACGAATGATCCTTGAAAGACAGGGTTCTGAAAAACTGACGTTTCTTTTTTTGATGAGTTTACATGTACAGTTGAAGTCGGAAGTTTTCATACACCTTAGCCAAATACATTTAAACACCGTTTTTCACAATTCCTGGCATTTAATGCAAGTAAAAATTCCCTGTTTTAGGTCAGTTAGGATCACCACTTTATTTTAAGAATGAAATGTCAGAATAATAGTAGAGAGAATGCTTTTATTTCTTTCATCACATTCCCAGTCGGTTAGAAGTTTACATACACTCAATTAGTATTTGGTAGCATTGCCTTTAAATTGTTTAACTTGGGTCAAATGTTTTGGGTAGTCTTCCACAAGCTTCCTATAATAAGTTGAGTGAATTTTGGCCCATTTCTCCTGACAGAGCTGGTGTAACTGAGTCAGGTTTGTAGGCCTCCTTGCTCGCACCCGCTTTTTCAGTTCTGCCCACAAATTTTCTATACGATTGAGGTCAGGGCTTTGTGATGGCCACTCCAATACCTTGACTTTGTTGTCCTTAAGCCATTTTGCCGCAACTTTGGAAGTATGCTTGGGGTCATTGTCCATTTGGAAGACCCATTTGCGACCAAGCATGAACATCCTGACTGATGTCTTGAGATGTTGCTTGAATATATCCACATAATTTTCCTCCCTCGTGATGCCATCTATTGTGTGAAGTACACCAGTCCCTCCTGCAGCAAAGCACCCCCGCAACATGAGCACCCCCACAACCCCCGTGCTTCATGGTTGGGATGGTGTTCTTCAGCTTGCAAGCCTCCCCTTTTTCCTCCAAACATAACGAAGTTCATTATGGCCAAACAATTCTATTTTTGTTTCATCAGACCAGAGTACATTTCTCCAAAAAGTACGATCTTTGTCCCCAAGTGCAGTTGCAAACCATAGTCTGGCTTTTTTATGGCGGTTTTGGAGCAGTGGCTTCTTCCTTGCTGAGCGGTATTTCAGGTTATGTCGATATAGGATTAGTTTAACTGTGGATATAGATACTTTTGTAGCTGTTTCCTCCAGCATCTTCACAAGGCCCTTTACTGTCGTTCTGGGAATGATTCGCACTTTTCGCACCAAAGTACGTTCATCTCTAGGAGACAGAACTCGTCTCCTTCCTGAGCGGTATGACGGTTGCGTGGTCCCATGGTGTTTATACTTGCGTACTATTGTTTGTACAGATGAACGTGGTACCTTCAGGCGTTTGAAAATTGCTCCCAAGGATGAACCAGACTTGTGGAGGTCTACAATATTTCTATTGTCTGATTTCTTTTGATTTTCCTATGATGTCAAGCAAAGAGGCACTGAGTTTGAAGGTAGGCCTTGAAATAAATCTACAGGTAATTCTCCAATTGACTCAAATGTTGTACATTTAGCCTATCAGAAGCTTCTAAAGCCATGACATAATTTTCTGGAATTTTCCAAGCTGTTTAAAGGCACAGTCAACTTAGTGTATGTAAACTTCTTACCCACTGGAATTGTGATACAATGAATTGTAAGTGAAATAATCTGTCTGTAAACAATTGCTGGAAAAATGACTTGTCATGCACAAAGTATATGTCCTTACTGACTTGCCAAAACTATAGTTTGTTAACAAGAAATTTGTGGAGTGGTTGAAAAATGAGTTTAATGACTCCAACCTCAGTTTATGTAAACTTCTGACTTCAACTGTACATATTCCCTCAATTACCTCGACTAACCGGTGCCCCCGCACATTGACTCTGTACCGGTACCCACTGTATATAGCCTCGCTATTGTTATTTCTATTTTCTGTTTTTTACTTACCAATTGTTTACTTAACACTTAAAGCATTGTTGGTTAAGGGCTTGTAAGTAAGCATTTCACTGTTGTATTCGGCGAATGTGACAAATACAATTTGATTTGATCCCAGAATCTGAAAGGTTAGGTATCGGGTATTTTACATTCACACATCTAAATTGTGTTGGTATAAGTATTGCATGTGCGTAAACACAGTAAATACTCAGTCCTAACTATATGACAAAGTTTTTGATGACATCGTCCATCCAGACTTATGACTGATTGAATTATTAATGTGGTCTTTGTCAGAATGGGAGGATAATCTGTAAATGTGTGTCAGGTCAGGTCAGGTCAGTCTGTGTGTTCCTGGGTGCTGACGTGTGTGTGCCTTCGTGTGTGTGTGTGTGTCTGTGTGCTAAGGGATGATCCATGATGGTGAAAACGAATTGAGGAGAAACCATGGCTGGCCTGTTTCTGCCTCATCTCTCCTCTGATGCAGAGTAGGAGACTGTAGGAGGCTCCACTGAGACAGAGTAATGACCTGTAGGAGACTGTAGGAGTATCCACTGAGACAGAGTAATGACCTGTAGGAGTATCCACTGGGACAGAGTAATGACCTGTAGGAGACTGTAGGAGTATCCACTGAGACAGAGTAATGACCTGTAGGAGACTGTAGGAGTATCCACTGGGACAGAGTAATGACCTGTAGGAGACTGTAGGAGGCTCCACTGGGACAGAGTAATGGTCTGTAGGAGACTGTAGGAGACTCCACTGGGACAGAGTAATGGCCTGTAGGAGACTGTAGGAGGCTCCACTGAGACAGTGTAATGACCTGTAGGAGACTGTAGGAGTATCCACTGAGACAGAGTAATGACCTGTAGGAGACTGTAGGAGTATCCACTGGGACAGAGTAATGGCCTGTAGGAGACTGTAGGAGGCTCCACTGGGACAGAGTAATGACCTGTAGGAGACTGTAGGAGTATCCACTGGGACAGAGTAATGGCCTGTAGGAGACTGTAGGAGTTTCCACTGGGACAGAGTAATGGTCTGTAGGAGACTGTAGGAGTCTCCACTGGGACAGAGTAATGGCCTGTAGGAGACTGTAGGAGGCTCCACTAGGACAGACTAATGGCCGGTAGGAGGCTCCACTGGGACAGAGTAATGGCCTGTAGGAGACTGTAGGAGGCTCCACTGGGACAGAGTAATGACCTGTAGGAGACTGTAGGAATATCCACTGGGACAGTGTAATGGCCGGTAGGAGACTGTAGGAGGCTCCACTGGGACAGAGTAATGACCTGTAGGAGGCTCCACTGGGACAGAGTAATGGCCTGTAGGAGACTGTTTGAGGCTCCACTGGGACAGAGTAATGGCCTGTAGGAGACTGTAGGAGGCTCCACTGGGACAGAGTAATGGTCTGTAGGAGACTGTAGGAGACTCCACTGGGACAGAGTAATGGTCTGTAGGAGGCTCCACTGGGACAGAGTAATGGTCTGTAGGAGACTGTAGGAGGCTCCACTGGGACAGAGTAATGGTCTGTAGGAGACTGTAGGAGACTCCACTGGGACAGAGTAATGGTCTGTAGGAGGCTCCACTGGGACAGAGTAATGGTCTGTAGGAGACTGTAGGAGACTCCACTGGGACAGAGTAATGGCCTGTAGGAGACTCCACTGGGACAGAGTAATGGTCTGTAGCAGACTGTAGGAGACTCCACTGGGACAGAGTAATGGCCTGTAGGAGACTGTAGGAGGCTCCACTGAGACAGTGTAATGACCTGTAGGAGACTGTAGGAGTATCCACTGAGACAGAGTAATGACCTGTAGGAGACTGTAGGAGTATCCACTGGGACAGAGTAATGGCCTGTAGGAGACTGTAGGAGGCTCCACTGGGACAGAGTAATGGCCTGTAGGAGGCTCCACCTGGACAGAGTAATGGCCTGTAGGAGGGTCCACTGGGACAGAGTAATGGTCTGTAGGAGACTGTAGGAGGCTCCACTGGGACAGAGTAATGGCTTGTAGGAGACTGTAGGAGGCTCCACTGGGACAGAGTAATGGTCTGTAGGAGACTGTAGGAGGCTCCACTGGGACAGAGTAATGGTCTGTAGGAGACTGTAGGAGGCTCCACTGGGACAGAGTAATGGCCTGTAGGAGACTCCACTGGGACAGAGTAATGGCCTGTAGGAGGCTCCACTGGGACAGAGTAAAAGCCTGTAGGAGGCTCCACTGGGACAGAGTAATGGCCTGTAGGAGACTGTAGGAGGCTCCACTGGGACAGAGTAATGGCCTGTAGGAGACTGTAGGAGGCTCCACTGGGACAGAGTAATGGCCTGTAGGAGACTGTAGGAGACTCCACTGGGACAGAGTAATGGCTTGTAGGAGGCTCCACTGGGACAGAGTAATGACCTGTAGGAGACTGTAGGAGTATCCACTGAGACAGAGTAATGACCTGTAGGAGTATCCACTGGGACAGAGTAATGACCTGTAGGAGACTGTAGGAGTATCCACTGAGACAGAGTAATGACCTGTAGGAGACTGTAGGAGTATCCACTGGGACAGAGTAATGACCTGTAGGAGACTGTAGGAGGCTCCACTGGGACAGAGTAATGGTCTGTAGGAGACTGTAGGAGACTCCACTGGGACAGAGTAATGGCCTGTAGGAGACTGTAGGAGGCTCCACTGAGACAGTGTAATGACCTGTAGGAGACTGTAGGAGTATCCACTGAGACAGAGTAATGACCTGTAGGAGACTGTAGGAGTATCCACTGGGACAGAGTAATGGCCTGTAGGAGACTGTAGGAGGCTCCACTGGGACAGAGTAATGACCTGTAGGAGACTGTAGGAGTATCCACTGGGACAGAGTAATGGCCTGTAGGAGACTGTAGGAGTTTCCACTGGGACAGAGTAATGGTCTGTAGGAGACTGTAGGAGTCTCCACTGGGACAGAGTAATGGCCTGTAGGAGACTGTAGGAGGCTCCACTAGGACAGACTAATGGCCGGTAGGAGGCTCCACTGGGACAGAGTAATGGCCTGTAGGAGACTGTAGGAGGCTCCACTGGGACAGAGTAATGACCTGTAGGAGACTGTAGGAATATCCACTGGGACAGTGTAATGGCCGGTAGGAGACTGTAGGAGGCTCCACTGGGACAGAGTAATGACCTGTAGGAGGCTCCACTGGGACAGAGTAATGGCCTGTAGGAGACTGTTTGAGGCTCCACTGGGACAGAGTAATGGCCTGTAGGAGACTGTAGGAGGCTCCACTGGGACAGAGTAATGGTCTGTAGGAGACTGTAGGAGACTCCACTGGGACAGAGTAATGGTCTGTAGGAGGCTCCACTGGGACAGAGTAATGGTCTGTAGGAGACTGTAGGAGGCTCCACTGGGACAGAGTAATGGTCTGTAGGAGACTGTAGGAGACTCCACTGGGACAGAGTAATGGTCTGTAGGAGGCTCCACTGGGACAGAGTAATGGTCTGTAGGAGACTGTAGGAGACTCCACTGGGACAGAGTAATGGCCTGTAGGAGACTCCACTGGGACAGAGTAATGGTCTGTAGGAGACTGTAGGAGACTCCACTGGGACAGAGTAATGGCCTGTAGGAGACTGTAGGAGTATCCACTGGGACAGAGTAATGGCCTGTAGGAGACTGTAGGAGGCTCCACTGGGACAGAGTAATGGCCTGTAGGAGGCTCCACCTGGACAGAGTAATGGCCTGTAGGAGGGTCCACTGGGACAGAGTAATGGTCTGTAGGAGACTGTAGGAGGCTCCACTGGGACAGAGTAATGGCCTGTAGGAGACTGTAGGAGGCTCCACTGGGACAGAGTAATGGTCTGTAGGAGACTGTTGGAGGCTCCACTGGGACAGAGTAATGGTCTGTAGGAGACTGTAGGAGGCTCCACTGGGACAGAGTAATGGCCTGTAGGAGACTCCACTGGGACAGAGTAATGGCCTGTAGGAGGCTCCACTGGGACAGAGTAAAGGCCTGTAGGAGGCTCCACTGGGACAGAGTAATGGCCTGTAGGAGACTGTAGGAGGCTCCACTGGGACAGAGTAATGGCCTGTAGGAGACTGTAGGAGGCTCCACTGGGACAGAGTAATGGCTTGTAGGAGGCTCCACTGGGACAGAGTAATGGCCTGTAGGAGGCTCCACTGGGACAGAGTAATGGCCTGTAGGAGACTGTAGGAGTATCCACTGGGACAGAGTAATGGCCTGTAGGAGACTGTAGGAGGCTCCACTGGGACAGAGTGATGGCCTGTAGGAGACTGTAGGAGGCTCCAACGGGACAGAGTAATGGCCTGTAGGAGACTGTAGAAGGCTCCACTAGGACAGAGTAATGGTCGGTAGGAGGCTCCACTGGGACAGAGTAATGGCCTGTAGGAGACTGTAGGAGGCTCCACTGGGACAGAGTAATGGCCTGTAGGAGACTGTAGGAGGCTCCACTGGGACAGAGTAATGGCCTGTAGGAGGCTCCACTGGGACAGAGTAATGGCCTGTAGGAGACTGTAGGAGGAACTTGAAGCTCTCAACCTGCTCCACTACAGCCCCGTCGATGAGAATGGGGGCTGCTCGGTCCTCCCTTTCCTGTGGTCCACAATCATCTCCTTTGTCTTGATTACGTTGAGGGATAGGTTGTTATTCTGGCACCAGCTGGCCAGGTCTCTGACCTATAAGCTGTCTCGTCGTTGTCGGTGATCAGGCTTACTACCACTGTTGTGTCGTCTGCAAACGTAATGATGATTTTGGAGTCATGTCTGGCCATGCAGTCGTGGGTGAACAGGGAGGACAGGAGGGGACTGAGCAGGCCCCCTTGAAGGGCTCCAGTGTTGAGGATAAGCGTGGCAGATGTGTTGCTACCTACCCTCACCACCTGGGGCGACCCGTCAGGAAGTCCAGAAGCCAGTTGCAGAGGGAGGCATTTAGTCCCAGGATCCCTAGCTTGGTGATGAGCTTTGAGGGCACAATTGTGTTAAACGCTGAGCTGTAGTCAGTGAGTAGCATTCTCACGTGGGTGTTCCTTTTGCCCAGGTGGGAAAGGTGGCAGTGTGGCAGTGTGGAGTACAATAGAGATCGCATCATCTGTGGATCTGTTTGAGCTCTATGCAAATTGGAGTGGGTCTAGGGTTTCTGGGATAATGGTGTTAATGTGAGCCCTTACCAGCCATTCAAAACACTTCATGGCTACGGACGTGAGTGCTACGGGTCTGTAGTCATTTAGGCAGGTTACTTTAGTGTTCTTGGGCACAGGGACTATGGTGGTATGCTTGAAGCATGTTGGTATTACAGACTCAATCAGGGACATGTTGAAAATGTCAGTAAAGACACCTGCCAGTTGGTCAGCACATGCCCAGAGCACACGTCCTGGTAATCAGTCTGGCCCAGCGGCCTTGTAAATGTTGACCTGTTTAAAGCTCTTACTCACGTCGGATACGGAGAGCGTGATCACACAGTCGTCTGGAACTGCTGATGCTCTCATGCATGCCTCAGTGTTGCATGCCTCGAAGCTTTCTCCCTCTAAGCTCTCTTTTCTCTCTCTCTCTTTCTACCTCTCCCCTCTCTCTCTCTCTCTCCGTCTTTCTCTTTCTCTCTCTCTCTCTATCTCTCCTGTGTAAACATTCGGTCTTTACAGCTGTGGCACACATGTAACCCCCTTCACTAGAATGTAGCCCCCTTCACTAGCATGTAGCCCCCTTCACTAGAATGTAGCCCCCTTTACTGGCATGTAGTCAATGGTGTTCTCAGATGGTTCAGTGTCTCTCCTGTGTGTCCTCTCTCTCTCCTTCTCCCCACCTCACTCTCACTTTCTCCCTCTCCCCCCTCTCACTTTCTCCCTCTCTCCCTCTCTCTATCTCTCCCATGTAAACATTTGGTCAGAACAGCTGTGGCACTTCAAAGATTGCCTGCTCTAGCCTACGGACACACACTGGCACACACTGAAACCCCCCAAGCCCTAAGATTGCAAAATAGCTACCCAGGCTATCTACATTGACCCCTTTTTGCACAAGCTTTTTAACTCATCACATACACTGCTGCCACTGTTTACTATCTGTCATTTTATTCCTAGGTATATGTACAGTACCAGTAAAAAGTTTGGACACACCTACTCATTACAGGGTTTTTCTTTATTTTTACTATTTTCTACATTGTATATTAATAGTGAATACATTAAAACTATGAAATAACACATATAGTAGTAGTGTAGTAACCAAACAAATGTTATTTGAAGTAGCCACCCTTTGCCTTGATGACAGCTTTGCAGACTTTTGGCATTCTCTCAACCAGCTTCACCTGGAATGCTTTCCCAACAGTCTTGAAGGAATTCCCACATATGCTGAGCACTTGTTAGCTGTTTTCCCTTCACTCTGCGGTCCAACTCATCCCAAACCATCTCAATTGTGTTGAGGTTGGGTGATTGTGGAAGCCAGGTCATCTGATGCAGCACTCCATTACTCCCCTTCTTGGTCAATTAGCCCTTACACAGCCTGGAGGTGAGTTGGATCATTGTGCTGTTGAAAAAGAAATGATAGTCCCACTAAGTGCAAACCAGATGGGATGGCGTATTGCTGAAGAATGCTGTGGTAGCCCTGCTGGTTAAGTGTGCCTTGAATTCTAAATAAATCACAGACAGTGTCACCAGCAAAGCAGCCCCACACCATCAAACCTCCTCCTCCATGCTTCACGGTGGGAACCACACATGCAGAGATCATCCGTTCACCTACTCTGCGTTTCACAAAGACATGGCGGATGGAACCAAAAATATCAAATTTCGACTCATCAGACTAAAGAACATATTGACCCTGATCTAATCTAATCAAATCAAATCAAATTGTATTTTTCAACAAGACCTTACAGTGAAATGCTTACTTACAAGCCCTTAAACAACAATGCTTTAAGAAGTTTTCAGATGTTTTTAAAAATAACTGTGATATAAAAAATAGATAAGTAAAACATTTAAATAGAAAATATAAGTAACAGATAAGAAACAGCAGCAGTAAAATAGCAAGTGAGGCTATATAAAGGGGGTACCGGTACAGAGTCAATGTGCGAGGGCACAGGTTAGTCGGGGTAATATGTACATGTAGGTAGAGTTAATAAAAGTGACTACCCATAGATTATAAACAGAGAGTAGCAGCAGCGTAAAAGAGGGGTCTGGGTAGCCCTGTTCATGAGTCTTATGGCTTGGGGGTAGAAGCTGTTAAGAAGCCTTTTGGACCTAGACTTGGCGCTCCTGTACAACTTGCCTTGCGGTAGCAGAGAGAACAGTCTATTACTAGGGTGGCTGAAGTCTTTGACACTTTTTAGGGCCTTCCTCTGACACCGCCTGGTATAGAGGTCCTGGATGGCAGGAAGCTTGGTCCCAGTGATTTACTGGGCCGTACGCACTACCCTCTGTAGTGCCTTGCGGTCGGAGGCCAAGCAGTTGCCATACCAGTGTCGTGTCTTTGGCATCAATAAAGTGAAGACTGTTATTTTATCAAATCAATTCTCTGTAATTATTATTACGTGATTAAACTAATCATGTAAATGTAATTAACTAGAAAGTCAGGGCACAATGGAGAATCTTCAGATTACAAAGTTAGTATTCTAATTAATGAATTATTCTTTACCTCACGTTAGTCGCATTCCAAACATCGTAAATTGTTGGTTATCTGCACGAACCCAGCCTTTACTATGAATCATTCATACATCAATTGTCTCAATCATTTATTTACTAACTAACTAAATAATCACAGAAATGCATAAACAGACAACACAGTAGATAGGGTTACAAGGAAATGATAGGGGAGGTTCCCTAGTGGGCTTAGCCGATATGATGGCTTGGTGGACAAAGGGAAGTGGGTGTGGACTGAAAAGGGCGGGAAGGACAAAAGGAGTCACTACACAGTTGATAATTATATTATTTGAAATGCTAATCCTTTGCACATGAACGCTCACTCATTCGGGAATAATTGCAATCAATATATATATTTATGCCCAGTGCGTCATCGTGATCTCTGTTGGAATCGTCAGTCCTTCTGTTCGAGAGTCAGTTCATCATTGTCTCTCTTTCTGCCTCCCTGAAGATCAAAAGTATTTCGTGGTTAGAATGGATACTTCTCATAGAATAGATGTTTCAGTGGTTGTCGGTCTTCGCATCCCAGGTTGACATAATTTCTTGCTGCAGACTAGTAATTAGTATCTAATATTTGCTCTTATTCTGTAAGGATCGATAGTCTCAGAGTTTAACCATTTCCAGCCGTGTAGCCAATGCTCCACGTGGTATGGTTTAGGAATTCAACAACCATTACAACCTTAGCTTAAACTGAGGTTTTTGTGGTCTGAAGAGGATTTCCTCAGGAGGGTTTTTTATTCGTAACAGTAGAAAAGGGCTGTTCCATGACACCAGATCATGTCTGTGCTCATTGGGGCGGGCCAATGACTTAGTTAAACTTTAAAGAGAATACAATTCTCTTTCATTAAAGGTTTAACATCACAATACATAATTTCACAAATAGTTTAATCTTTACTCATTAATTTTATACAAGAATTAGATGCAAACCCAATAATCGAGAAATGTACATATTCAGAGATATAGTTATGTGTGTTTTCTGTCCTCTCTGAGGTCACCAAATGAAACACACCCGTCATACCCTTAAGTGTCCACGGACCATTTCCACCTTCTCACAAGTGAACATTTTATATCAAATCCCCATTTTGGGGGATTTAGGAGTTTGCTATGTGAAATCCTTTGTTCTCTCTATGTGTCTCTTTCTGCATGGCCAGGGGGAGAGAGTCTCCTCCAGGAATGTACAACCTGAGATAACAGAACCTAGGTTTAGGAGAGAGAAAGAGGGGGGGCACTAGCTATACCCAAAAAGGGCCACATCATGACACCAGGCAGTGATGCAACCAGTCTGGATGCTCTCGATGGTGCATCTGTAGAGCCTTTTGAAGATCTTAGGACCCATGCCAAATCTTTTCAGTCTCTTGAGGGGGGAATAGACTTTGTTGTGCCCTTTTCATGACTGTCTTAGTGTGTTTGGACCATTCTAGTTTGTTGATGAAGCTCTCAACCTGTTCCACTACAGCCCTGTCGATGAGAATGGGGGCATGCCCGGTCCTCCTTTTCCTGTAGTCCACAATCATCTCCTTTGTCTTGATTACGTTGAGGGAAAGGTTGTTGTCCTGGCACCACACAGCCAGGTCTCTGACCTCCTCCTTATAGGCTGTCTCATCAATGTCACTGATCAGGCCTACCACTGTTGTGTCATCGGCAAACTTGATAATGGTGTTGGAGTCGTGACTGGCCATGCAGTCATGAGTAAACCGGGAGTAAAGGAGGGGACTGAGCATGCACCCCTGAGGGGCCCCCGTGTGGAGGATCAGCGTGGCAGATGTGTTGTTTCTCTATCCCTACCACCTGGGGGTAGCCCGTCAGGAAGTCTAGGATCCATTGCTTGTGTTTCTTGGCCCAAGCAAGTCTCTTCTTATTATTGGTGTCCTTTAGTAGTGGTTTCTTTGTAGCAATTCGACCATGAAGGCCTGATTCACGCAGTCTCCTCTGAACAGTTGATGTTGAGATGTGTCTGTTACTTGATCATTTATTTGGGCTGCAATCTGAGGTGCAGTCAACTCTGATGAACTTATCATCTGCAGCAGAGGTAACTTCCTTTCCTGTGGCAGTCCTCATGAGTGCCAGTTTCATCACAGAGCTTGATTGTTTTTGCGACTGCACTTGAAGAAACTTTCAAAGTTCTTGACATTTTCCGTATTGACTGTCCATGTCTTAAAGTACTGATGGACTGTCGTTTCTCTTTGCTTATTTGAGCTGTTCTTGACATAATATGGACTTGGTCTTTTACCAAATAGGGATATCTTCTGGATACCACCCCTACCTTGTCCTTCCTTAAGAAGGAAAGAAATTAGCAATGCACACCTGTTAATTGAAATGCATTCCAGGTGACTACCTCATGAAGCTGGTTGAGAGAATGCCAAGAGTGTGCAAAGCTGTCATCAAGGCAAAGGGTGGCTACTTTGAAGAATCTCAAATATAAAACATATTTTATTTTGTTTAACACTTTTTTGGTTACCACATGATTCCATATGTGTTTTTTCATAGTTTTAATGTCTTCACTATGATTCTACAATGTAGAAAATTGTATTCATAATGAAAAATCCTTGAATGAGTAGGAGTGTCCAAACTTTTGACTGGTACTGTGCTGTATATGTCTGCCTCAATTACCTTGTACCCCTGCACATCGACTCAGTGCTGGTACCCCTTGTATATAGCCAAGTTATCGTTACTCATTGTGTAGTTATTATTAATACACATTTGACGTATTTTACTTTTCTATTATTTATCTATTTTCTTTCTCTCTGCATTGTTGGGAAGGGCTGTAAGGTAGCATTCCACTGTCAGTCCACATTTGTTGTTTGCGAAGCATGGGATCAACAAGTGTGATTTCATTTGACACACTGACACACACTGACACAAACTGACTCACACTCAGGGAGGAGGGGGAGAGGGCCTAGAGGGATGGAGTGTACAGCACAGGGGGAAGGAGGAGGGCAGCAGAGGAGGACTGGAAGAGTGCACGGGGGAGGAGGGCGTATCTGCTCCCTCTTGTCTAGGGATCAGTGTTCAGGGACAATGAAAGAGGGCCATTGAGAGTCCTGTCACATTCGTCAGTAGGACTGGGAGGGGGAGTGGAAGGGAGTGGAGAGGGGACAGGGGGAGTGAAGTGGAGAAGAGGGGAGTGGAGAGGGGGACGGAGGAAGGAAAGGAATGGAGGGGGTAAAAGATGGAGGATAATGTAGGGGATGGGGGAACAGAGGAGTTGGGGGGGAATGGAGGATGGAAGGGGTGCAAGCCTGAATAGGGTACTCTGTCAGTGACTTCAAGAGGACGAAGCAAGGCGGGGTGTGGGCTCATTGAAGTGATGGCTTTGAGTAGAGTAGAGCTAGCAGGCTATAACAGACAGTACATAGATAAATTATCTCTTTGCCTCCTCTCCACACCTTCATCACAGATCATGCACATAACGCTCACTCGGTTTGACAGAGATTTGGAGGTTGAGTCAAGGATATAGGGAGGGATATTCTCAGAGTCCAGTAAATTGATTCTTAGTCCATACCATTATGGTTGTGTATGTATACTGTACAGATGTAGGATCTTCATTTGATTACTCTGTTGCAGAATAACTCTTCTGCAATGCAGGAGAAGAGGAGAGGCCTTGTAGCATATTTCAGGTTGATAAAGGCTTCTGAAGATTGTTATTTTCACTTTTAAATTTCAGACTTGATTTTCCCTGTGTGCGTCCAAGTCCACTGAATGCAGTCTCAAGCTGTCACAGCAATCTTTTTACATACCGTACTTGCTGTAGCCCACTGAAGCAAACACTCTGAAATACCTCTGTGTCTTCTCTCCAGACACATTTTGTTCGGCAGGTAGCTTAGCGGTTAAGAGCGTTGAGCCAGTAACCGAAAAGTCACTGGTTAGAATCCCCGAGACAACTAGGGGAAAAATCTGTCTATGTGTTCTTGACCAAGGTACTAAACCCTAATTGCTCCTGTAAATCGCTCTGGATAAGTCTTCTAAATGACTAAGATGTAAATGATTCACAAAACATAATGAATAGTCAACATGCTTGTGGTCATATGTCACAGAGCAACCTAGTCTTATCTACAGAGTGCCATCCATGTTTAAGCAAGAGCCATTTCCCATCACTCCAACTGTCTGGCTCACTGTTAGCGGTTTGTTTCATTAACATTTCCTACTTTCTCTGTAAAAATGTAATACATTTCCCTCCAAAACATAATTTATCTTCTGTAAAAGTGATGAATCCTCCATCCTCTCACTAATTGTATTTTCAGCGATTTTATTTGCCCATTAAAAAGTACTGATATTTTTTTTCCTGTAAAGGGTTGCCGGGGGCAGAATACTTATTGCCTCCAAAAGTGGCAAAGTGACAACGTTGGAAGAAATGAGGTGTCACCTGAGTTTGAGGGAAAATAGATGTTGTTGGTGAAGGTGCATCATTGTTGTTGGTTGGCCCTTCTTATAGAGGAGAATGAAATCAGAGATGCATAAGAGTGGTTGCACAACTTATCAACAAGTCCAGGACTTGAATAATTTACTGTTTTGGAAAAGCAGCAGGGGAAAAAATGTATTATCTTCAGTTTGTTTTTCAATATCCACCATTTTGTATTCCTCAAACCAATGTGGTTTAGTTACCTTCAAACTGACATTTAAACTGACATTTAGAGTGAATAACTTGTAAAGTGATTTATCTTCTGTTTGAGCCTTATTTCTAAATGTCAGTAGCTCAATTGAACAAAAAATCATCACAAATGTAATGGCAAACTCATATGAAAGGATAAGGCAAACTAGAATACTTAGTATTGAACATGAATAGAATAGTAAGTATTGTGATATTAACATGTCATCCACCTCATCACTGTCATATATCACTATTTCTAGAAGAACCCTTTTAGTCTGAAATAGGGTCTCAAGCCTCTAGCCTCATCCCTACATTGTTCTCTCATCCCTCTACTGCCATGCGGCCCTATGGGCCTGTTTACAGACAGACAGACAGCTCCATCCAGCCCTGCTCCAGCCCAGCTCCAGCCCAGCTCCAGCCCGGGCAGGCAGGCATTGTACAGCCGTCACCACACTCAGAGGGCCTGTTTATAGGCCTGTCACAGCCGGGGCTAGGGGATATATTTGTGGTGCTATTGGGTGTGCATGGGCCCTGTGGTATTTGGGGTAGGACTTAGTGAGCTCACTTTGTTCCAGTACGGGTGAAGAGAGGGACTTGACGAAGCGACGAGGGGTCAGGGGTTAAGCTGACAGCATTTATCGCTGAGAAAAGATGGTAATGACCTAAACGACGACTCACTGCATAGGCATCCATCCACACACATACACACACACACACACACACACACACACACACACACACACACACACACACACACACACACACACACACACACACACACACACACAGCAATGGATGGAGAGGTGTATGAAAGGAGGGGTGTGTGTGCATTTGTTTTGAATCACGTCATCACTACTCCGCTCCTAGAGCTGGTCTATTGAGGACATGTAGTAACAGTTCATTTGAAAAACAGTTCTATGGTCAGTGTGACGTGTGGAGTGTTTGACAGACCACCCAGAGAGGGTATGGGTGATGGTATTTGAAGAGCTTGTTGACTGTCATGTTGTTATAGTAATGCCTTGATATGAGGGTAATAAAAGGTTACACAAATAATAATTCATTTGAGGCCCTGGCTCTTATTTAAAAAATGTTATTTAACCTTTATTTAACTAGGCAAGTCAGTTAAGAACAAATTCTTACTTACAATGATGGCCTACACCTTATCTGTCCTGAGTTTAAACTGTCCTAGTTGTCTAATTGAATCACAGTGGGCCTGTATGGCTGGCTGGCCTACATGACTCTCTCCTCTCTCTCTCTCTCTCTCTCTCTCTCTCTCTCTCTCTCTCTCTCTCTCTCTCTCTCTCTCTCTCTCCTATCCCACTCTCTCTTTCTCCCCCCTCTCTCTCTCTCTCTATCTCTCCTATCCCACTCGCTCTTTCTCTCCCCCCCCCTCTCTCTATCTCACTCGCTCTCTTTCTCTCTCCCCTCTCTGTTCTATCTCTCTCTCCGTTCTCTCTCTCTATTAATGGCAGTATGGGGAAGGTTAATTGAAAAGAGTCTCTCAGACCGAGATAACACCCAGACTCATCAGGGTCGAGCAGACCAAATGGCACCCTATTCCCTATATAGTATACTACTTTTGTCATATGTAGTGCACTATGTAAGGAATAGTGTGCCATTTAGGACTCAGATCCTCTCTCTCAGTGAGCTAAACATAGATTTATTGAACTAATCAATTTCCTTCTTACACTCTTTCCGTTTCCTTCTGCCGCTTCTGGACACTTTAATGTGTTTCCAGAGTCCAGACATGGGCTTTTCTGTTTTCATGTCACGATGCGGTCTCTGTAGTAGTCTCTTGCCTTGTTGTGCTTGGCAATGTTCCACTGTGTGAAGAACAAGGCAAAATGGTGGTTGTTGTGGTTGTGTTGTGTGTTATGGATGCTCAATCTCAAAGTCAATACTATGAGAGAGAGAACCGGAATGGCTAGACTTTTGCTCAAGTGTGTGCAAAGAGGCACCCCATTCGCTGAAATAGATTAGAGGAGAGGTGGAGAGGAGAATGATAGGGGAGAGGAGGAGAGGGGAGTGTCACATAGGGGGTATACTCTGGCACGAGTCCGTGCCAACTTTAGCTTTTCTCTCTCTCTGTTCCAGCACTAGTGGGTCAGGCCAGCAGCACCACGGCTATTTTTAGTGAAACTGGGAGACCTAAACACAAAGTGATACCGATGAGAGAGAGTACCATCTCTCAGGCTTCTATACAAAAGGCCAATTCTGCTCTGTTAGGGGTGTGTGTGTGTGTGTGCGTGCGTGTCTGCCCCAGCACTGAGCTAGGGCATTCTTAATTAAAACCAAGGCATACGGTTCTAAAGGAATGTAATTGGGCCGTGGAGAAACAACCGGCATTGGTGTGGTAGAAGATTGGAGGACTGTGTGTGTGTGTGTGTGTGTGTGTGTGTGTGTGTGTGTGTGTGTGTGTGTGTGTGTGTGTGTGTGTGTGTGTGTGTGTGTGTGTGTGTGTGTGTGTGTGTGTGTGTGTGTGTGTGTGTGTGTGTGGTAGAAGATTGAAGGACGGTGTGTGTGTGTGTGATGGAGGATTGGACTCTGAAACACACTGCTTTAGCTTTAATGAGAGAAGAAGATGCTAAAGACTTCTGGGCTACAGCCATGGTCCTGTCTGGTTACCTCACCTTGTAATCCACTGGCTGGCCCACTCAGCTCCATGTTGACGCAATTAACAAACAACAATAAAGTTTGTGTCTTTTCATGGCGACTGTGTTGTGTTGTTAATATTACCGTCAAGAGTTGCGTCATTTGCAGGCAGCCACTTTCTCTTTCTAAGGAAGTAGTCAGGCAGCCACTTTCTCTTTCTAAGGAAGTAGTCAGGCAGCCACTTTCTCTTTCTAAGGAAGTAGTCAGGCAGCCACTGTGAGTCTTTCAACGCAGTAGTCAGGCAGCCACTGTGAGTCTTTCAACGCAGTAGTCAGGCAGCCACTGTGAGTCTTTCAACGCAGTAGTCAGGCAGCCACTGTGAGTCTTTCAACGCAGTAGTCAGGCAGCCACTGTGAGTCTTTCAACGCAGTAGTCAGGCAGCAGCCACGCTGAGTCTCTTTCAACGCAGTAGTCAGGCAGCCACGGTGAGTCTCTTTCAACGCAGTAGTCAGGCAGCCACGGTGAGTCTCTTTCAACGCAGTAGTCAGGCAGCAGCCACGCTGAGTCTCTTTCAACGCAGTAGTCAGGCAGCAGCTACGGTGAGTCTCTTTCAACGCAGTAGACAGGCAGCAGCCACACTGAGTCTCTTTCAACGCAGTAGTCAGGCAGCAGCCATGCTGAGTCTCTTTCAACGCAGTAGACAGGCAGCAGCCACACTGAGTCGCTTTCAACGCAGTAGTCAGGCAGCAGCCACGCTGAGTCTCTTTCAACACAGTAGTCAGGCAGCCACAGTGAGTCTCTTTCAACACAGTAGTCAGGCAGCCACAGTGAGTCTCTTTCAACGCAGTAGTCAGGCAGCCACGGTGAGTCTCTTTCAACGCAGTAGTCAGGCAGCAACCACGGTGAGTCTCTTTCAATGCAGTAGTCAGGCAGCAGCCACGGTGAGTCTCTTTCAACGCAGAAGTCAGGCATCAGCTACGGTGAGTCTCTTTCAACGCAGTAGTCAGGCAGCCACGCTGAGTCTCTTTCAACGCAGTAGTCAGGCAGCCACGGTGAGTCTCTTTCAACGCAGTAGTCAGGCAGCAGCCACGGTGAGTCTCTTTCAACGTAGTAGTCAGGCAGCAGCCACGGTGAGTCTCTTTCAACGCAGTAGTCAGGCAGCAGCCACGGTGAGTCTATTTCAACGCAGTAGTCAGGCAGCCACGGTGAGTCTCTTTCAATGCAGTAGTCAGGCAGCCACGGTGAGTCTCTTTCAACGCAGTAGTCAGGCAGCAGCCACGGTGAGTCTCTTTCAACGCAGTAGTCAGGCAGCAGCCACGGTGAGTCTCTTTCAACGCAGTAGTAAGGCAGCAGCCACGGTGAGTCTCTTTCAACACAGTAGTCAGGCAGCAGCTACGGTGAGTCTCTTTCAATGCAGTAGTCAGGCAGCAGCCACGGTGAGTCTCTTTCAACGCAGTAGTCAGGCAGCCACGGTGAGTCTCTTTCAACACAGTAGTCAGGCAGCAGCCACGGTGAGTCTCTTTCAACACAGTAGTCAGGCAGCAGCTACGCTGAGTCTCTTTCAACGCAGTAGTCAGGCAGCAGCTACGCTGAGTCTCTTTCAACACAGTAGTCAGGCAGCAGCCACGGTGAGTCTCTTTCAACGCAGTAGTCAGGCAGCAGCCACGGTGAGTCTCTTTCAACGCAGTAGTCAGGCAGCCACGGTGAGTCTCTTTCAACGCAGTAGTCAGGCAGCAGCCACGGTGAGTCTCTTTCAACGCAGTAGTCAGGCAGCAGCCACGGTGAGTCTATTTCAACACAGTAGTCAGGCAGCCACGGTGAGTCTCTTTCAACGCAGTAGTCAGGCAGCAGCTACGGTGAGTCTCTTTCAATGCAGTACTCAGGCAGCAGTCATGCTGAGTCTCTTTCAAAGCAGTACTCAGGCAGCAGCCATGCTGAGTTTCTTTCAAAGCAGTACTCAGGTAGCCCCCTTTGCAAAAGGTGAATGCTGCATCCAATCACTCTTTTTACATGTGTTTATTTTGGTTTCCTAGGCAACGGAATGGATTCCAGATGATGACACCAGGAGGTCCTGTCAGAGCAAAGGGAAGACCGAGGTAAACAACGACTTTGAGACTTCCCGGGAGGGCTCCACACACACACACACACACAAATATATACACACACCACACAAATATACACCTACACCTACACCACACACACACACACACACACACACACACACACACACACACACACACACACACACACAAATATACACACACACACAAACAAATATACACATTCACACACACACCACACAAATACATTCATATACACACACACAAATATATACCTACACCTACACCACACACACACACACACACACACACACACACACACACACACACACACACACACACACACACAAATATACACACACACACAAACAAATATACACATTCACACACACACCACACAAATACATTCATATACACACACACAAATATATACCTACACCTACACCACACACACACACACACACACACACACACACACACACACACACACACACACACACACACACACAAATATACACACACACACACACACATACACACACACACAAACAAATATACACATTCACACACACACCACACAAATACATTCATATACACACACACAAATATATACCTACACCTACACCACACACACACACACACACACACACACACACACACAAATACATTCATATACACACACACAAATATATACACACACCACACAAATATACACCTACACACACACACGCACACACACACACACACACACACACACACACACACACACACACACACACACGACCTTCCCTGAATAAAACCATTTCCTTTAAAAGCAGTCTGTTGACTGGCTGGTCAAGGGGCTCTATGGGGCCTTGTGGGAGTGGCTTATAGTGATTTTATGATTTTTGGGCCCCTTCAATCGAAGTATGTTTTCTGGCTGGGAAGTGAAAAATAACACAGACTTTTTAGTAAGACACTCAAAGCAGAGTCCTTCTTCTGTACTTCCAACGGCTGATAACAAACCATGTGATCATTTTGTTATTTCGCTTTTCTTTGTGAGAATTGATTGCCATGCTATTTTTATCTCAAAAGCCCAACGGAGAAGGGAAAGTAAAAAATCCATTCTCTCTGGAGAACGTCGTCTGACCTCAAGTTTGAAACACAGCAATTTTATTTATTTGCCAAGACAGAATATTTAAGGACAACAAAGAAGTTTCATTCCCTCAAACGTCAGACATTGCTTTATAAAAACGAGATTAGATTAGGTTTAAATGTGTTACATTTAATTTTACAGATGAAAGATTAAAAAAACATTACAGTCATATCATTAAAGTGAGCCGTGAGTGAGTATTGCTGGGTCGTATTCATTAGTGCACTCTGTTGCAAACCATGCGCCTAATACAACAGGTGAAATGCTTACTTATGAGCCCTTAACCAACAATGCAGAGTTTTTAAAAAGTAAGACAAATTTGCTAAACTAATGGAAAAAGTAAGACAATAAAAATAACAGTAACAATAACAAGGCTATATACAAGGGGTACCGGTACCGAGTCAGTGTGCAGGAGTTCAGGTTAGTCGAGGTAATCGAGTTAATATGGACTGTAGGTAGGGGTGAAGTGACTATGCATAGATAATAAACAGAGAGTAGCAGCAGCATATGTGAAGACTGTGAAGGATTGTGTGTGTGTGTGTGTGTGTTTTGTGTGTGTTTGTGTGGCGTCAATATGCATGTGTTTGTTTTGTGTGTGTGTGTGTGTGTGTTGGAGTGTCAGTGCAAGAGAGTCAGTGCAAAAAATTATAATAGATAAGAATACAATAAGGGTAGACATTTGATGAACTATTCAGCAGTCTTTATGGCTTGGGGGTAGAAGCTGTCAAGGAGCCATTTGGTCCCAGATTCTTATCAAGTTAATGTAGTCCCTCCCCGCTTCGGTCCGTTTTCTTGTGTTTGGTGAATACAAACAAAGGTACGCAGGTTTCTAACCTGTAACAACCTGTCTGCTCTCTACTACTCCCTGTAGGTAGAGTGTCAGAACTACCTCCGCGTGCTACTGGTCAATAAGACTGAGGTCATCACCTGTGGAACCAACGCCTTCCAGCCCCTCTGTATCACCCGGGAGGTAAGAGGGAATGGGGGATGCAGGGAGGATGGATGGAGTGATAACCTACAGGGGTGTAGGTAGGGGGGTGATGGGGAGGACATGATGAGAGAGTAAAGGAGGGTGGTGCACTGTAATAAAAAATAAAATATTTTTTAACTGTTGGGTTATTGGTGCTGGGTGTTGGGTTATTGATGCTGGGTGTTGGGTTATTGGTGCTGGGTGTTGGGTTATTGATGCTGGGTGTTGGGTTATTGGTGCTGGGTGTTGGGTTATTTGTGCTGGGTGTTGGGTTATTCATGCTGGGTGTTGGGTTATTGGTGCTGGGTGTTGGGTTATTTGTGCTGGGTGTTGGGTTATTGAGGCTGGGTGTTGGGTTATTGGTGCTGGGTGTTGGGTTATTGATGCTGGGTGTTGGGTTATTGATGCTGGGTGTTGGGTTATTGATGCTGGGTGTTGGGTTATTGGTGCTGGGTGTTGGGTTATTGGTGCTGGGTGTTGGGTTATTAGTGCTGGGTGTTGGGTTATTGATGCTGGGTGTAGGGTTATTGGTGTTGGGTGTTGGGTTATTGATGCTGGGTGTTGGGTTATTTGTGCTGGGTGGTGGGTTATTGGTGCTGGGTGTTGGGTTATTGATGCTGGGTGTTGGGTTATTGGTGCTGGGTGTTGGGTTATTGATGCTGGGTGTTGGGTTATTGGTGCTGGGTGTTGGGTTATTGGTGCTGGGTGTTAGGTTATTGATTCTGGGTGTTGGGTTATTGGTGCTGGGTGTTGGGTTATTGGTGCTGGGTGTTGGGTTATTGGTGCTGGGTGTTGAGTTATTGGTGTTGGGTGTTGGGTTATTGGTGCTGGGTGTTGGGTTATTGGTGCTGGGTGTTGGGTTATTGGTGCTGGGTGTTGGGTTATTGATGCTGGGTGTTGGGTTATTTGTGCTGGGTGTTGGGTTATTGGTGCTGGGTGTTGGGTTATTGATGCTGGGTGTTGGGTTATTTGTGCTGGGTGTTGGGTTATTGAGGCTGGGTGTTGGGTTATTGGTGCTGGGTGTTGGGTTATTGGTGCTGGGTGTTGGGTTATTGGTGCTGGGTGTTGGTTTATTGATGCTGGGTGTTGGGTTATTGGTGCTGGGTGTTGGGTTATTGATGCTGGGTGTTGGGTTATTGGTGCTGGGTGTTGGGTTATTCGTGCTGGGTGTTGGGTTATTGGTGCTGGGTGTTGGGTTATTGATGCTGGGTGTTGGGTTATTGGTGCTGGGTGTTGGGTTATTGGTGCTGGGTTATTGAGATATGACCCAAAGACCGGAGGCGTAGTTTCGTAGGGGAGTGGACTTCAGATTGTTCTTTTTAGTCACCCATGAGAGTAAATGTAATTTATGTTAATCTGTTCTGTTGTATTGTTATTAAGTATTAAAACTAGAAATGCCTGGCCTTTCAGCCTACCTGCTAGAGAACTTGGAGAATGTTGCTGGACTTCCCCTTTAGCATCACATGCATATCAACCCGCAAGGTGCCCAAACATTAGCGCCTCATTAAGGCTTGATAAATTGTGTATAAACAATTGGTATCATGAAGAAATATTAGTGAAATATATCCATGTAAAAATACAACAATAGTTATTTGGTTAGATAGACTAAAGGGTATGTTTTGTATACTTCTACAAAGTCCTAGTGAAAACGTAGGCCTATAGGCTATTTTCAACACTTCCAGCCAGTGACGCAAACAACATTCTAACAGTCTAATAAATACATTTCATATATGCTATCAGAAGAATAATAATTTGGTTGTGTTTATTAAGGTCTTAGGTAACATTAGAATACTAAAAAACTATATTTTCAAATAATATAATAGCATTTTCATTCGTTTATGTTACTCTAGGCCCCTCAAACTCAACTCTGGACCTTGAAACCAGCACTGCATTTTGTCATTGTTCCCCTCTAAGCAGGGACTGATTTAGACCTGGGACACCAGTTGTGTGCAGTTAATTATCAGGTAGAACAGAAAACCAGCAGGCTCCAGACCTCCAGAGTTGAGTACCTCTGCTCTAAGCTATAAGTAACAACGAAAAACCACTAGTTCAAGTCCCTCACAAATCAACCCACAAGGCGAGCAGTGAAATGATTAACCCTAGGGCCAACACTGATAAATATAGGCATAACACAAACTCATCATTACACTATTGTTGTTCTAAATGAAATCAACCTTTTCATCCTCCTTATCATTCAGTTAGGTCTAATTTAAATTAAATTGTGAAGTAACTTGCACAATTATTGCTCATTCATCCATTTATCATTCATTCAGTGTGCTGGCATCGTTTGCTTCCCTTCGCTCATCAACTTGGATAGAGTCATTGATATGTGTTTTAATATTCTAAAGGCCTACCCATAACGGAGCATGTTTTCATTTCCTTTACAATGCATTTGATTAGTAATAGAGTTATAGTAAATAAAACAGTCCAATAACAGCATATTTTTTACAAAGTAAAACTTCAAAAATAATGATACCAACCCACAAGTCATGCGTTCAAATGATTTGGTATAAACATGAGTACCAACGCTAATAAACAGGAATAACACAAACTCATCATTACACTATTGTCTTTCTAAATTAAATCAACCTCTTCACCCTCCTTATCATTCAGGCCTAATTTAAATTACATTGTGAAGTAACATGCACAATTATCACCCATTCATCCATTTGTCATTCATTCAGTGAGGAGAGAGAGATACATTAGCACCTGGCTGGGTACCAACGTCCTACAGCACATTGTCTTGGTGGGTTAAGTTGGGGAAATATGTTGGAAAAACAGGTTAAAAGGCTCTAAATACTTTTCTGTTTGTGATTTAAAAATTCTGACGAATAAGAAATGTAAAATACAAACATTTATGAAAATTCAGGGAAGGAGCAGCACGTTGTCGCCTCACTTCACGTTCTTAGGAAACTATTCAGTAATTAGTTTTTTTAATGTATTATTTCTCACATTGTTAGCCCAGAAAATCTTAAGCGTTATTACATACAGCCGGGAAGAACTATTGGATATAAGAGCGACATCAACTTACCAACATTACGACCAGGAATACGTCTTTCCCGAAGAGGATCCTTTGTTTGGACCTCCACCCTGGACATGGGATCTTATCCCAGAGGCCGACCCAAAACAATGAGGTCGCCACAGGAGAGGCAGACGGAGGGGCCTCCTGGTCAGACGTAGAAGGAGAGCACACTGTTCACCGCTTTCAAGCATATTACTCGCCAATGTCCAGTCAACAAGGTCTAGACAACAAGGTCTAGACAACAAGGTCTAGACAACAAGGTCTAGTCAACAAGGTCTAGACAACAAGGTCTAGACAACAAGGTCTAGACAACAAGGTCTAGACAACAAGGTCTAGTCAACAAGGTCTAGTCAACAAGGTCTAGACAACAAGGTCTAGTCAACAAGGTCTAGTCAACAAGGTCTAGACAACAAGGTCTAGACAACAAGGTCTAGACAACAAGGTCTAGACAACAAGGTCCAGTCAACAAGGTCTAGACAACAAGGTCTAGACAACAAGGTCTAGACAACAAGGTCTAGTCAACAAGGTCTAGACAACAAGGTCTAGTCAACAAGGTCTAGACAACAAGGTCTAGTCAACAAGGTCTAGTCAACAAGGTCTAGACAACAAGGTATAGACAACAAGGTCTAGACAACAAGGTCTAGACAACAAGGTCTAGACAACAAGGTCCAGTCAACAAGGTCTAGACAACAAGGTCTAGACAACAAGGTCTAGACAACAAGGTCTAGACAACAAGGTCTAGACAACAAGGTCTAGTCAACAAGGTCTAGACAACAAGGTCTAGACAACAAGGTCTAGACAACAAGGTCTAGACAACAAGGTCTAGACAACAAGGTCTAGTCAACAAGGTCTAGACAACAAGGTCTAGACAACAAGGTCTAGACAACAAGTTCCAGTCAACAAGGTCTAGACAACAAGGTCTAGACAACAAGGTCTAGACAACAAGGTCCAGTCAACAAGGTCTAGACAACAAGGTCTAGTCAACAAGGTCTAGACAACAAGGTCTAGACAACAAGGTCTAGACAACAAGGTCTAGACAACAAGGTCCAGTCAACAAGGTCTAGACAACAAGGTCTAGACAACAAGGTCTAGACAACAAGGTCCAGTCAACAAGGTCTAGACAACAAGGTGTAGACAACAAGGTCTAGACAACAAGGTCTAGTCAACAAGGTCTAGACAACAAGGTCTAGTCAACAAGGTCTAGACAACAAGGTCTAGTCAACAAGGTCTAGTCAACAAGGTCTAGACAACAAGGTCTAGACAACAAGGTCTAGTCAACAAGGTCTAGACAACAAGGTCTAGTCAACAAGGTCTAGACAACAAGGTCTAGTCAACAAGGTCTAGACAACAAGGTCCAGTCAACAAGGTCTAGACAACAAGGTCCAGTCAACAAGGTCTAGACAACAAATTCTAGACAACAAGGTCTAGACAACAAGGTCTAGACAACAAGGTCCAGTCAACAAGGTCTAGACAACAAGGTCTAGACAACAAGGTCTAGACAACAAGGTCCAGTCAACAAGGTCTAGACAACAAGGTCTAGACAACAAGGTCTAGACAACAAGGTCTAGACAACAAGGTCCAGTCAACAAGGTCTAGACAACAAGGTCTAGACAACAAGGTCTAGACAACAAGGTCTAGACAACAAGGTGGACATTATCTCCCAAGAGAATTCTCTTCGATTATAGTCTCAGCCGTGTACAGTCGGAAGTTTACATACACCTTAGCCAAATACATTTAAACTCAGTTTTTCACAATTGCTGACATTTAACCCGAGTGAAACTTCCCTGTCTTAGGTCATTTAGGATCACCACTTTATTTTAAGAATGTGAAATGAATAATAGTAGAGTGAATGATTTATTTCAGCTTGTATTTCTTTCATCACATTCCCAGTGGGTCAGAAGTTTACATACACTCAATTAGTATTTGGTAGCATTGCCTTTAAATTGTTTATCTTTGGTCAAGCGTTTCGTGTAGCCTTCCACAAGCTTCCCACAATAAGTTGGGTGAATTTTGGCCCATTCCTCCTGACAGAGCTGGTGTAACTGAGTCAGGTTTGTAGGCCTCCTGGCTCGCACACGCTTTTTCAGTTCTGCCCACAAATTGTCTATAGGATTGAGGTCAGGGCTTTGTGTTGGCCACTTCAATACCTTGACTTTGTTGTCCTTAAGCCATTTTGTCACAACTTTGGAAGTATGCTTGGGGTCATCGTCCATTTGGAAGACCCATTTGCGACCAAGCTTGAACTTCCTGACTGATGTCTTGAGATGTTGCTTCAAAATATCCACATAATTTTCCTACCTCATGATGCCATCTATTTTGTGAAGTGCACCAGTCTCTCCTGCTGCCACCCCTGTGCTTCACGGTTGGGATGGTGTTCTCCGGCTTGCAAGCCTCCCCCTTTTCCCTCCAAACATAGCAATGGTCATTATGGCCAAACAGTTATATTTTTGTTTCATCAGATCAGAGGACATTTCTCCAAAAAGTACAATCTTCGTCCCCGTGTGCAGTTGCAAACCGTAGTCTGTCTTTTTTTATGGCGGTTTTTGAGCAGTGGCTTCTTCCTTGCTGAGCGTCCTTTTAGGTTATGTCGACATAGGACTCGTTTTACTGTGGATATAGATACTTTTGTACCTGTTTCCTCCAGCATCTTCACAAGATCCTTTGCTGTTGTTCTGGGATTGATTTGCACTTTTCGCACCAAAGTAAGTTCATCTCTAGGAGACAGAACACGAATAAGACGAACGTGACCGCTATATAAACAATGTGCTAACGTGCAACACGTTAGCACATTGTTTATATAGCGGTCACGTTCGTCTTATTAGTTTTTTGTTTAAGTGTTCTTAGTGTTCGTCATTAATAAAGAAGAATGTATTCTAACCACGCTGTGCTTTGGTCTCCTCCATACGACGATCGTGACAGACAGCCTTGGAAGAACTTCACTGGACTCTATGTAAACTGGAAACCATATATCCTGAGGCTGCATTCATTGTAGCTGGGGATTTGAACACAAGAATACCTAAATTCTACCAGCACATTGATTGTTTTACCCGCTCGAACACTACACTGGACCACTGCTACTAACTTTCGCGATCCATACAAGGCTCTCTCCCACCCTCCCTTCGGTAAATCTGACCATTACTCCATCTTGTTGCTTCCCTCCTATAGGCAGACACTAAAACAGGAAGCGCCCATGCTTAGCTCTATCCAACGTTGGTCTGACTAATTGGATTCCACGCTTCAAGACTGCTTCGAACAGGTGGACTGGGATATGTTCTCGGGTAGCCTCAGACAATACATTAACGTATATGCTGAGTCAGTGAGTTTATTAGGAAGTGCATTGGAGATGTTGTACCCACTGTGACTATTAAAACCTTCCCAAACCAGAAACCGTGGATTGATAGCAGCATTCGCGCAAAACTGAAAGCACGTACCACTGCAGTTAAACATGGCAAGGTGACTGGAAACAAATACATATTTCATTCCCTCTACAAGGCAATCAAACAAGCAAAGCGACAGTATAAAGACAAAGTGGAGTTGCAATTCAATGGCTCAAACACAAGACAGGGTCTACAGACAATCACGGATTACAAAAAGAAAACCAGCCCCGTCGCTGACATCGACGTCTCACTCCCAGACAAATTAAACAACTTCTTTGCGTGCTTTGAGGACATTACAGTGCCACCGACACGTTCTGCTACCAAAGACTGTAGGTTCTCCTTCCCTGTGGCCAACATGAGTAAAACATTTAAACGTGTTAACCCTTTCAAGGCTGCCGGCCCAGACAGCATCCCTAGCCGCATCCTCAGAGCATGCGCAGACCAGCTGGCTGGTGTGTTTACGGACATATTCCATCAATCCCTATCCCAGTCTGCTGTCCCCACATGCTTCAAGATGTCCACCGTTGTTCCTGTTCCCAGGAAAGCTAAGGTCATCATGAAGTGCTTTGCGAGACTAGCCAAGGATCATATCACCTCCACCATTCCATCCCCTTTCATTGTGTGTATAAGGTAGTCGTTATTCATTGTGTGTATAAGGTAGTCGTTATAGATATTACTGCACTGTCAGAACTAGAAGCACAAGCATTTTGCTACACTCGCATTAACATCCACTAACCATGTGTATGTGATCAATAAAATTTGATTTGATGTGAACTTAACATGATGAACAGGAATGACATTTACTCTCAGGTGGCCAATAAGCACTAGCTGAAAGCCATGCCCTTAATAAGCCACACCTCCTGAAAGTAACCTAAGGATTACATTCAAAAAGACCCAGCTGATAGGTTAACCTAGCATGACAGTAAAAAATACCCATCTGATGGTTAAATTAACCCATGTTTGTGTAATCCAAACGACCCTACTGGCTGGGTCAAAATAACCCAACTTGTTCTGTCTACTATCTAACCAGCGCTGGGTTACCAAATAACCCATATTGGGTTGTTTTAGAGCATCATTTTATTAAAGTGTGGAATGAAGGAGTGGGGGGAACGAAGGGGAGATGAAGGGAAAAGAGGGATAGAGTGATAACTGGCAGGAATAGGGGTGGGGGATGATAGACAGTGAATGGTGAAAGGAGGCATTAAGATAAGGTCGTCTCCAGCTACATGACTGGAATGTAAACATCAAACAGCCATATGGTCTGTGAGAAGATAGTGTGTTGTTACTATCATTTTCTTGCTCTCACACTCTATATCTCTCTCTCCCCTCCCTCAGGTGGGGAACATGTCCAGCGTGTTGGATCGTGTGAACGGCGTGGCACGGTGCCCGTATGACCCTCGCCATAATTCCACGGCGGTGGTGACGGAGAGTGGTGAGCTGTTCGCCGCCACTGTCATAGACTTTTCGGGTCGCGACCCCGTCATCTACCGGAGCCTAGGAGGCATGCCACCCCTTCGGACTGCCCAGTACAACTCCAAGTGGCTCAACGGTAAATGACGGTTCCACAAACCTCGCTGTGTGTGTGTGTGTTTGTAATGTGTGTGTGTGTGCGTTTGTAGTGTGTGTGTTGACACCACCTGCACTGCCCACCATGTGTTTGTATTAGTTGATTCGGTAAAGTCAATTAAAGTGGATTGCATAGGAGCTAAGATCTTTGTTAGAGGCCCAGTGCTTCCTGATTGTTAATGGCTTGGTGCAGTCTGTTATCCACCATGTTTCAGGCTATCAGCCATGTTTCTCAGGGACACCATTTCTACTATTTCCTAGTATCCAAGTAAAAAGACATGGTAATTTGACCCCCCCCCCCACAAAATAAAGTATGCGATTTAAGTGTAATCCACCTAGGTACGGTATTGTGGACAGTATGAGCTGGTATTGGCTGGTACTATAGAAAGCTAAGTTAGATAAACCTCCATCATCAGCCCCAAAAACCCAGCTAGGTGTCTGTAATCTTTCTGTTGCTGACACCAGGCCTTTTTACTGAATGCACCTCACAAATACATCCTGACTCCAGCAGAAAAAAGACAAACCTTTTCCGAAACTGTGATTATTATCTGCAGTAATTCAAACACAGCAACCATATTTAGTTCTAGGCTCCATAGAGTAGGAGGAGAAAAGAGGAGAAGAAAATAGGAGGGAGAAGAAAGGGGGAGAGAGGAAGGGTGAGGGGGTAGAGGTGTGCACTAGAGCCCTGCACCAGCATGAATTTAAAGCTCAATCCCTGCAAATGCCCACAACGTTCAGGCCCTAACCTAACCAGACTCGATTGCTTCTGCCAAATTTGGGCATTACCATATTGGGCTTTACAGTCATTTACAAAAATCTATTTAAAATGACAACAAAAAAATTATAAGCGACAATTAAGGATCTTTCAAAAGGCCGAAATTAGAAATAACTTCCTCTGTTAGTAAATCCATTAGCTCCCTGTGTGCAGCTCGCTCAGCTCGCTCTGAGTCTGAGTGTCAATGGTGACGGCTCCACTTGGACTGCTCTGCTCAATGAAGAGACATGAGAGAGCAGTTAGCTATTAGCTACTTTATCACTATAAACTCTGACAAAACTCAAGGAACATGATTATTTTCTGTGAAATGATCTCTCCTGTCTTATATTTGACGAGGTTGAAGCACTTCTGACACCATGTTAGGATCTCAGTGAGATATGACTGTCACGATCATCGTTGGAAGCATACTCGGACCAAAGGGCAGCGTGATCTGGGTTCCACATATTTACTGAAGTGAAACTTACAAAAACAATAAGAATGACCAAACCGTGCCGTAAATGACGTACTCACAGGCAACAACACAAAAACAAGATCCCACAAAACACAGTGTGAAAATGGCTGCCTAAATATGCTCCCCAATCAGAGACAACAAAAAACAGCTGGCTCTGATTGGTAACCATACCAGGCCAACATAGAAATACACAACCTAGATTACCCACCCTAGTCACACCTCGACCTAACCAAAATAGAGAATAAAAGGCTCTCTATGGTCAGGGCGTGACAATGACTGTACTGTGCCGCAGAGCATGAGCAAATTGCTCAGCTTCAAATTGTTAGTGATCAATGTAGTGATACCCGAGCCCTGCCTGTAGCTTAGTTATTGATGAAATAACAACACACCAGCCCTAACCCGGTGTGTTGTGGCCCGTCTGGTTCTGGTCGGGTAGTAGAGCTCTAGTTTAAACGAAGCAGAACAAGGAGCAGAGTATGGAGCAGAGCAAGGAGCAGAGCATGGAGCAGAGCATGGAGCAGAGCATGGAGCAGAGCAAGGAGCAGAGCATGGAGCAGAGCATGGAGCAGAGCAAGGAGCAGAGCAAGGAGCAGAGCATGGAGCAGAGCAAGGAGCAGAGTATGGAGCAGAGCATGCTCAGTTTGACCGGAGCACGGAGCGAGTTTCCCAAAGACTGGAGCATCAGCCTTCTTGCCTGCTACACGTTTGCTCCAGTAACGTTCCAAGTAGTGCTCACTTCATGGGCTCAGGGCATTCCTGCAGCGACATGCCCTTGTAGTCTACTTGCATACTGCTATAGCCCCTTGCTTTAGCTACTGTCATGGAGTTGGCTAAATATATAACAAAAGGTTATCATGAATTCTGGCCCAATAGGCCTGGCATATTACCTCTTTCCATTTTGAAAGGGTTATTTTGCTTATAAACCTTTAGGCCTACCTATCAAAGAAAACAAAAACAACTCCGCGTCCCTGCCCAGCCTGGCAAGAGTGGCCCGAAGGGTGATTAGTATCTCCAGTGGCTCTGCGAGCACAGTGAGGGTATTCCCAGCTGCTGCCCTCATCACATGATCCTTTAGCCAGAAACTCTGGCCAAACTCGTCTTTCCAAAAATGAATTCAAAGGCACTGATCCTAATAAGGCATTTTTCATTTAATTTGTATTTAATTCCAAGTAAGTCACAGCCTATATGTGCAATATATAAACTATAATGATTTAATACAACAACATTTTTAAATTCTGCGTGCTTAATGTCCCTGCCAGCCTAGCAAATGCTTCACAATGTATTTCTTTGTAGGCTATAGCCTTGAAATAATTGAAATAATATAGCCTAAATCATTTATAATTAATTCACTTAGACTCTCTGTTTGACTCCTGACCTATTTATAGTGTTTATATGCTGTTGAATATGACATGAAGCCTATTTGAAATGATGAGCGCTTCTTACAGTCACCTTTTCATGTTGTTTATTAAATTACTTTTCGTTCAAATCATATGGTTTGGTTTCAATACTTCAAAACCAAATGGTAGGTTCAGGTGGTCACACAAATAGATGGGTGTTGGTTAAACTGTGATTTTAATGAATGGAGCGGATTTGGAGTTTTTTTCCCCTGTGAGAGAGGAGCTTTTTTAGTGTGAGTGGTTGGAAAGGACATGGAGCGACTGCTCATGAGCAATGAGCGGGATTTCAGACCGCTCAACTCCACTCACATGCTCTGTTCAGAAGGGAGAGACAGAGGAAGAAAAAGGCTGAGAAGAAAGGTAGGGGGCAGAAATATACAGGCCAGGCAGAGGAGAGAAGATAGACTGAAGAGGCATTGAGTGGTATAATTATTCCCCGTGGCAGTGAGAGGGTGAAATTACAGCACGCTGCATGCTTCATGCCACGCAGGGCTGTGTGTGTGTGGGGGGGAGGTGGGCTTTACCACAGGAGGGGGCGAGTAAGAGAGCAAGCGAGGGAGGAAGGAAGGAGAGGAGAGGAGCGGCGAAGCTGTGCTCATCAGCATAATCACAGCTGGTTGCAGATAGACAGACAGACAGACACCCCACTGTTGGCACCACCTTGCCTTTCCATTCCCTCAGCCCTTCTGAAATACACACATCCTCTTGGGGCAAAGCCCACTTTGCTGTACAGACTCTCCTTCCAGAGTCTGGAGCTGGATCTGGCAGGATCAGAGGAGACGGAGTGAGAATTCAAATCTAATTTCTAGTAATGAGCCTAGGCAACACACACAGGCAAGCAATAATCTCTCTCTCTCTCTCTCTCTCTCTCTCTCTCCCTCCTCCTCCTCCTCCTCCTCCTCCCCATGTTCAGTCACGTGGCTGTGTGTGAGTTCCACCCCCCGCAGGCCTCAATCAGTCTGTGTGGAGATTGAACAATCTGTTTACTTTCGGCAGGGAAGTGGAAAAATGCTATTTGTTGGATTGACTCCCACAAATGACACGCAGCCTAAACATGGAGTATTAGCTCATTCCTATGCCACCTCTGACAGCCACAGGGCTGGGTGGGTGGGTGGGTGTGTGTGTGTGTGTGTGTGTGTGTGTGTGTGTGTGTGTGTGTGTGTGTGTGTGTGTGTGTGTGTGTGTGTGTGTGTGTGTGAGAGACAGCCGTGGGGAAGCAGCAGTTAATCTACGCTAATGCCTGTTTCCATAGCTTCTCTTTCCATGGTAATTATCTAGGACCCGACAGGAGGTCTAGTGATACAGTACACACGCATACACACACACACACAAACCCATCATGTACATGGCTGTTAACTGACCTGGAAAACCTTGTCCTCCATTACAAAGTTCCATGCAGAGCAGGTGAGGGATGTGATGGTATATTTGTCATGATAGTTTTTCAGAAATGGATTACAAGACATTTCATTATTCACGGGCAAAGCTATGGCTTCTTTTCTGGTCTCTTCTCCCATTACGCTTAGACTAGAGATAACGATGGAACAGTTTGATATAGAAAACTATAGGATAAGAATAATGGGACAGTGGATGAATATTCAGCTGACAAGGGAATGTAAATTGTCAAAGACTCCAGCCACCCAAATCACAGACCGTTCTCTCTGCTACCACACGGCAAGCGGTACCGGAGCACCAAGTCTGGGACAAAAATGCTCCTGAACAGCTTCTACCCCAAAGCCATAAGACTGCTGAACAGTTCATTAAACGGCTACCCAGACTTACTACTTTTCAACCCCTACCTACATACACATAGTACTTCAATCAATCACCTAACCAAACCTACATTCACATAGTACTTCAATCAATCACCTAACCAAACCTACATTCACATAGTACTTCAATCAATCACCTAACCAAACCTACATTCACATAGTACTTCAATCAATCACCTAACCAAACCTACATTCACATAGTACTTCAATCAATCACCTAACCAAACCTAGATACACATAGTACTTCAATCAATCACCTAACCAAACCTACATTCACATAGTACTTCAATCAATCACCTAACTAAACCTACATGTACATATTACCTCAATCAATCAATCACCTAAACAAACCTACATTCACATAGTACTTCAATCAATCACCTAACCAAACTTTCATGTACATATTACCTCAATCAATCACCTAACCAAACCTACGTTCACATAGTACTTCAATCAATCACCTCACAAAACCTACATGTACATATTACCTCAATCAATCACTTAACCAAACCTACATTCACATATTAGCTCAATCAATTACCTAACCAAACCTACATTCACATATTACCTCAATCGATCACCCCAACTACCTCGTACCCCAGTACACTGACTCAGTACCAGTACTCCTTGTATATAGCCTGTATATAGATAGACCTGTTATTGTTATTTTAGTGTGTTACTATTTTATTTGATCTATTTGTAAATGTTCTTACTTTTTAAATACAATGTTGAGAAAGGGCTCATAAGTAAGCATTTCACAGTGAACTCCACACTCGGTTCATGTGGCCAATAAAATTTGATTTGAGATTTTACCAAACATTGTGCTAGTTGGTAATCCAGTCAGTCTCAACCATTTCACCCATTCCTATTGGCTGTGGCCAGTCACTACCTGCAGTTGGTTTTTATCAGTGTTCTGAAATGGAATTACGAGTCCTGTTATTGCTCCTGATGTCGTTTCCATTCCTGCCGGTTGCTTGCATTCTCCTATAATCTCATTCGCTTAAACGGTAATGCTGGCCCCTGGGGCATTTACCGTCATGGCTGTTTGCAGGTTACTATCTCCACTCTCCACTCTGCTCTGAATCCACGCAGTAAGTTCATGTGTTTCTGTGTGCCTGTTTGTGTGTGTGTGTGTGTGTGTGTGTGTGTGTGTGTGTGTGTGTGTGTGTGTGTGTGTGTGTGTGTGTGTGTGTGTGTGTGTGTGTGTGTGTGTGTGAAATCACTGAGAATGTATGGTCCCAGAGAGAAAGCAGAACTGACAGCCATATTTTGTTGTTTTCACCAGCTCACTGCCTCTCTAGTCATGAGTAAATTCTACGTTATAACTCTACCGGAGAGGACGATCCTACTTGTTATCACACATGGCTTCAAATAGTACTCCAAATCTTTCACATGCTTTTGCTTGAGCCTGCCTGAAGGTTTTGAACCCAGGTGTGCTGTTAATGTGTCCCGTTGTGGAGTCAAGACTAAACAGTGCCTGTGTTTATAGCAACCGTGACAAGGTTTGAGCATCCATGTTGCCATACGGTGTTTCTGACCACCAAGTCAAAGTGGAAGGAATGATGAAGTCATGGTCTCTATTGATTTCTTTCCCCCCGTCGAGTGCGTTAGACTCATGTCTTTACCATGTATATCCAGATGATCAACTGTCCTGGTATTTACAGAGGGAGGAATGAATGTATTGTACATTTTACAGGATGACTATTACTAATGAATGTATAGTATGTCTCACAGGAAGAGTAATATCTTTATTATCAACATGACTGCACACGTTTATTCATCAGTATTGGCTACCAGTATAGACTACCATGACATTGAGAATCATCAGCTGTGGCTTCATGGAGTCTAATGCTCTCTCTGACTTTGTCTCCCTTCCCTCTCTGCTTTGTCTCTTCTCCTCCCCCGTCCTCTCCTCCTCTTCCACTCCTCTCTTCCTGTCCTCTCCTGTCCATTTCCACTCCTCTCTTCCTGTCCTCTCCTCCTCTTCTCTTCTTCAGAACCCCATTTCATCTCAGCGTACGATGTGGGTCTCTTCACCTTTTTCTTTCTGCGTGAGAACGCCGTGGAACACGACTGTGGGAAGACTGTCTACTCACGGGTGGCCCGGGTCTGTAAGAACGACATCGGAGGGCGGTTCCTACTGGAGGACACCTGGACCACCTTCATGAAGGCCAGGCTGAACTGCTCGCGCTCAGGAGAGATCCCCTTCTACTATAACGAGCTGCAGAGCACCTTCTATCTGCCTGAACAAGACCTCATCTATGGGATATTCACCACCAACGTGTGAGTGATGAGTGATAGTCTTTCTAGGCAAGACACAAACACACACTCACCTAAACACATATACACAGAAAATTCACCAGTGTTAAAAACCAAACAAAATGAACACTGAAAGTGTTAAATCAACACTGAAAGTGTTAAATCAACACTGAAAGTGTTGTCTGTGGACCCATGTAGACAATGGAACAGTGTTAAGTTAACACACTCGTTAGTTTAAAACCTTTTTCAAATATTTCCCAGAGTGCCTTGCCTTCGAGAGTTACCACCCATGACTATATTTGTTAGTGACAGAGACATGATTGTTGCATTCATCCATTTTCAGTCCTATGGACAGTAGGCTACTTTCTATCACTGTACCAGTACAGGACAGAGAAGGAGCGAGTACTTTCCAACTGTGTGTGTGTTTGTGTGTACCCCTCCCTCTTTCCCATACTTTGTCTCAGTCCCTGTCTGTCTCTCAGTCCCCCAGTTACTCCCTAAAACTCTTCCCCCAGTAGGGGGATATGGTAATGCAATCACAGGAAACACTGTCTCCATCTGTCTGTGTTAAATTGAACATGGTCAAACAACTCCCAGGAGTTTGAACTGTAAAACAGAACAGAGGGAGTGAGAGGGAGAGAGAGAGGCAGGGGGAGAGGAGAGGCAGGGGAGGGAGAGAGAGAGGGAGATATATACATATACAGTGGGGCAAAAAAAGTATTTAGTCAGCCACCAATTGTGCAAGTTCTCACACTTAAGAAGATGAGAGAGGCCTGTAATTTCACCATAGGTACACTTCAACTATGACAGACAAAATTAGAAAAAAAATGCAGAAAATCACATTGTAGGATTTTTAATGAATTTATTTGCAAATTATGGTGGAAAATAAGTATTTGGTCAATAACAAAAGTTTATCTCAATACTTGGTGGCTGACTAAATACTTTTTTGCCCCACTGTATATATGCTGTTCTCCATCTGCCTTTGCTGGACATCTGCTCTTTTAAATAGGTCATTCAGTAGCAGACTAGGTTTGCATTCATTCTCTCGTCAGAGTAGTGATCTTAAGACCCCAGAGCTGAGGCATTTTATTAACTGTAGACCTTACTGGTATCTCCCTCTCTCTCCCTCCCTCCACCATCCCTCCCTCTGTCAGGGCTGCTGAGTGGGGCTTCGCTGTTTCTCCCATTGAAATGGGGCTATCACTTGCTAATGATAATTATCCAGGTGATTTCTCTGCTTTACACATTCCATTCCAATGGCTTTCTCCATATGTACTAAACTTTCTGAATGAGCAGCTGGATGCTGCTGAAGGTGTGTATCATATATGAAACTGATTGGCTTCTGATTTGACATGTCTCCTGGGTAACCTGGTAACCATGGTGTCCTGGCGTGGTGTAATGTGTGTGTGCAGCCATCTGAAGCGTGACCCATATTTTTGGCTGATTTTCGATATTTTTTCCTTGTAGGTGTACTTCTTTCATCACCTCAATATAATAATGTCAAATGCACCTTGAAATGAGCTATAAATTCCATGGAGCATATTGGATATGCCTAGAATAAGGATCAGTCAGATCATTCGTTTTTACAGTAAGAAAATTATTATTCAAAAAAATATATATTTTACCCCCTTTTTCTCCCCAATTTCATAGTATCCAATTATTAGTAGTTACTATCTTGTCTCATCGCTACAACTCCCGTACGGGCTAGGGAGAGACGAAGGTCAAAAGTCATGCGTCCGGAAGCCAGCCACACCAATGTGTCGGAGGGAACACTTTGCACCTGGCGACCTTGGTTAGCGTGCACTGCCCGCCACAGGAGTTGCTGGTGCGCGATGAGACTAGGATGTCCCTATCAGCCAAACCCTCCCTAACCCAGACGACGCTAGGCCAATTGTGCGTCGCCCTACAGACCTCCCAGTCACTGCCGGCTGCGACAGAGCCTGGGCGCGAACCCAGAGCCTTTAAACAGGGTATGGTAGTAGGTGTCAGGTGCACCGGTTTGTGTCAAGAACTGCAACGCTGCTGGGCTTTTCACGCATAGCAGTTTCCTGTGTGTCTCAAGAATAGTCCACCTCCCAAAGGACATCCAGCTAACTTGACACAACTGTGGGAAGCATTGGAGTCAATATGGGCCAGCATCCCTGTGGAACGCTTTGGACACCTTGTAGAGTCAACATGGGCCAGCATCCCTGTGGAACGCTTTGGACACCTTGTAGAGTCAACATGGGCCAGCATCCCTGTGGAACGCTTTGGACACCTTGTAGAGTCAACATGGGCCAGCATCCCTGTGGAACGCTTTCGACACCTTGTAGAGTCAACATGGGCCAGCATCCCTGTGGAACGCTTTGGACACCTTGTAGAGTCAACATGGGCCAGCATCCCTGTGGAACGCTTTGGACACCTTGTAGAGTCAACATGGGCCAGCATCCCTGTGGAACGCTTTCGACACCTTGTAGAGTCAACATGGGCCAGCATCCCTGTGGAACGCTTTGGACACCTTGTAGAGTCAACATGGGCCAGCATCCCTGTGGAACGCTTTGGACACCTTGTAGAGTCAACATGGGCCAGCATCCCTGTGGAATGCTTTGGACACCTTGTAGAGTCAACATGGGCCAGCATCCCTGTGGAACGCTTTGGACACCTTGTAGAGTCAACATGGGCCAGCATCCCTGTGGAACGCTTTGGACACCTTGTGCCCCGACGGATTGAGGCTGCTCTGAGGGCAAAAGGGGATAAACTCAATATTAGGAAGGTGTTCTTAATGTTTGGTAACTTTTTACCCCTAGTGGTTCAACTTCACCATTGAAATGGTGATGTAGAGGCACCTTGAGAAGGTTCCTCTGTCATTTCAAGGGAGGGGTTCATTATGAAATACACTCCCTTCTAGATGTGCTGGGTGGTACCACCTCAAGGAAGGGGTTCATTATGAAGTACACTCCCTTCTAGATGTGCTGGGTGGTACCACCTCAAGGAAGGGGTTCATTATGAAATACACTCCCTTCTAGATGTGCTGGGTGGTACCACCTCAAGGAAGGGGTTAATTATGAAATACACTCCCTTCTAGATGTGCTGGGTGGTACCACCTCACGGAAGGGGTTCATTATGAAGTACACTCCCTTCTAGATGTGCTGGGTGGTACCACCTCAACGCTCACTGGCCTTGGTAAGTGGAGTGTACCAATACATTTTGTATGATGCTTCCTTGACTAAATTCAAAAGGCAGTTAGGCACATTTATTCATATGACTTAATTCAAAGTTTTTGATTACCGTTTCACAGACATCTATATCTTTATGAAGAAAACAAAATGTAGGCTGTGAGGATTATGCGTTTATAATCGTAGCTAATTCCATCGTAACAAGAAATAGATGACAGTGGTGGTCATGTCAAGTCATTGTATTTTTCCCCAACTGCTATGACTGATTGGTGGTGCAGTATGCTAAGACAGTTGGCTCATATTTGTGACTTCTAATATCACATTGGGCAGATATATATTTTCAAATCCATTATTTACATTTTTTTATCCCCTGCCACACACTTCTAATTCTGAAAAGTGAAAGCATGTCTGTGAGAAGGGATGCCCTGGTAGTAGTTGTAGGTTTTTATACAGTACCCAAGACCAATCTGTGAGTTAATTTGACCATTGGAAAAAGAGCTACTATGTAAATACTGCAATGCGGGTTGGATTGAATTGAGCCCCCTAATCTTAATTTTCAAGGTGATGATTGCGCTTTTCTTCCCAACACAATACCGCAAAATATGTGTCCACATTTCAACAACAAAAAATGTGCGCCCCTGTGGGGAATTAGAATTTAAACCGCAAGTGGCAATAAATGTCAGGAACTCTGCGTTTCACCACTGTGAGCTAACTGTCCCCCAAAATTAATATTTATGAGCAATTCCCCCCACAACCTGAAGTATAGTGTAGAGAATCATTGTACCACCTAAACCGCTGTGAAATATATATTCATATTTTCAGCTGTTTGAAGCTGGTGTACAAAACCGAAAGTAAAAGATACAAAAACAAAACTTAAGAAAGGGAAGCATAGAAATAATGCACATAGAACAGATCTACAGCTTTTTATACTTGCTTTCAATGAGAATGACAGATCTGTAACTTACATTTATATGTGCATTTGGTCAAGTCGCCCAAAAAGTTACATATTGCTGCTTTATTGCGTCCCAAATCACAATATAGTGTACGACTAGTGTGTGTGCACTCCGTGGGGAATAGTGTACCATATGGAATGCACACTTCATGTGTTTTTACTGTGTATTTTTTCAACTGAGGTGATGTGCACAGACTGCATTAGCTCCGTATACCCTGCTAAGACTGGAGCCTGCCAAACATAGGCAGAGCACATCTGTTGCTGTATTCTGTGGTGGAGGGAGGTGTGTGTGTGTGTGTGTGTGTGTGTGTGTGTGTGTGTGTGTGTGTGTGTGTGTGTGTGTGTGTGTGTGTGTGTGTGTGTGTGTGTGTGTGTGTGTGTGTGTGTGTGTGTGTGTGTGTGTGTGTGTGTGTGCGTGCGTGCGTACATGTATGTATATGCGTGCCTTCATTAGCCCGTATGTGTGTGTTAGAAAGTATTTTGGGATGCAAGTGTCTCTATGACACACATATAGTGCAGTATATATGGGCCACCTGGTGTGATGATGAGCAACATCCCTGCTAGTCTCCTCTCTATGATTCATCATCATAGAAGCCTTCACCACTCATATGCACTGAACTGCAGTGAGCAGGTGCAGCGGCAGGCACTTCATGTGTCCCAAATGGCTTCCTGTTCCTTTAATAGCACACTACTGACCAGGGCCCATAGGGGTTTGCCATTCGGGACAAAGCCTGTGTCACTAAGCTGCACTGAGCATGTGCAGAAAGGGCACACACTCCAGTGGGCATTGTTGAAGTCACCATCTCAGGGGGGCTTTTACTCCCATAACACCTTGCAGCCATAGGGTACAGTGACACAACAGAAAGTGCAGTGTCATCCTGTCCGACTGGCTGGCTGGTGTGGTTGAGGACATCAGCCTTTTACTCCCATAACACTGGTCATAGGGGAACACCCGCCAGCCATAGGGGAACACCAGCCAGCCATAGGGGAACACCCACCAGCCATAGGGGAACACCAACCAGCCATAGGGGAACAGTACAGTGTCAACCTGTCTGACCGGCTGGCTGGTTTAGGTGAGAACATGAAGGGCACTCCAGATTATATATTTTTCTGTCCTCCCTGGGCTACGTCCCAAATGGCACCGTATTACCTATATACAGTAGTGCACTGCTACTTGTGCACTATATAGGGAATATATAGGGAACAGGCCAGGCTGACCCTCCCCTCTTCCCCTCTTCCCTTCATCCGATCATCCCTGTCTTTCTCCCTCTCTGGTTTTCTCAATTGCTTAAACACTAAAACCCATTGGCTGAACAAAGTTCTCAGTTGCCTGGACTCATTTAGCTAATTATGCAGTCAATACCTTAAACCATTTCACATGATAAAACACAATTTGCAGATCTCACTTAGACTTTTCAGCAAAACTCCAAACACATTCTCATTCTCAAAACACATTCTGCACTCTAATGCACATGTCATCCATACTGGTAAGCACAAGTGGCAACAATCAAATACAAATAGAGAACATATGTCATTGATTGAACACAACCACTCAAAATTGATTTAACCTGTTTCAAATGATGTGACACAACCAATATGAGTTGGTTCAGAGAGCAAACAGGTTGTTGAAGGTGGGAAGGAGAAAGTCTGAGAATGGATACTGTAGTACAGTGCATTGTAGGCTGTATACTGTACAATGGATTAATTGTATGGCCCTGAACATTGTGCTTTCAATTTATTAACAGTACTGACTGCTCAATAGATTTTGACTGGTTGCAGGTTCATATCAACAAAGAACAAGAATTACAGTATCACAGAGACAAAGGACAAGTTTGTGAGATGCAGGGTACAGTACTGTAAAAATAGGGGTACAAGGAGGAGGAAGAACAAAAAACAAAATTGCAAAGAGCAAAGCAAAGTAGTAATTTCTGATCAATTTTGAGCTACTATGATAGAACATGTTTTCGTTCATCAAAAGACAATGATGGAAAAATATTAATATTTTTTTAGATTAAAAATGTACTTCTCCCTGAGAATTGTATGTTTTGAACAATGTGTTTTCTATTTTTCGGTGTATTGTTTACTGACTGCTTGAGAGTGCATTACATTTTGATCACTTTGTTTATGATTTGAGAGCAGTGTTTGATTTTGAACACAGGTAAAACTGTTTTGAGGCGAATGTTTCATTTTGCAAGAGGAGTCAGAGGTTATGTAAATAGTGCTTGAAGATGAGGTTCTGTGTTTAATGTTTTCAGGAAATGGAGCAAGGTTTCAGAAATTGTGTTTTAGCAATTGAGAAAAACTCTAATACCAGAGGGACTCAGGGAACAGGCCAGGCAAATGAGAGGGGGGGGGATAGAAGAGAGAGAGCGGGGAGATAGAAAGTGAGAGAGAGTTAGAGTTTTTATAAAACCTTTTTTTTGTACTTAATTATTAACACTAATAATGGCACACTGTGCCTTTTCAGAAATTAAACAACAAATGTGTCATTCCTAATTAAAAATAGATTCAATTAAATAAAAAACAGATATATACGTTCAACTTATTTCATTAACAAACAATAGTTTCCCCTCCTCCACAAAACATACCGCTCCTTCATAAGCCCACTTCTCCTCAAACAATGGGAGGTCTTTTACAGCCGAGAACTCAAAATCCACTTTTATCCTTTAAAAACACATCCTACATCCTGCCCATACGCCTTGTCTATTTAATGTTTCCTACTCAGAACAATGGACATCTAAGCTTGTCCGAAAATAAAATGGAACAGCTGACATTTTCTTTTCTGTTGATTACTGTATTGAAACCTCCAAATAAAAACAGTGTTATTGAAAATCTCCCCTACAGCTGTAAACAAAGACTCCAGTACTTCAAAGAGAGGCTTTATCCTCTCACACTCCATAAAACAATGAAACATTGTATCTCTTATGTTATAAAGAGGACATCCATCTCCAACATTTGAGTTAATAACAGATACAAAAGCATTAACTGCAATGATGCCATGCAAAACCCTCCATTGCCCTTTTGTAACGTTGGCTTGTACAATGCTCTCCTTTCTCCTTTTAACGCCTTTCTTTCTGACTCTGGGATACTGGGTGTAATCCCTAGTCTTGATATGGATTGTTTTCATCTTGTACCTTCTTCTTGGGATTATTAAGCATAAACCACGTTTTTACTGACAGAGCCTTCATGCAGCTTCCCAGCAGTTGTCCGACAATCCTTTCTGACCTCACCCCCAAATGTTCAGCCACACGTCCTCCATCCATTAAGGTGGGCTCAGCCATGGCCATTAACTGTTTTACGGTGATGATTTTGCCCTTCACCAGAATCTTGGACAAATGTGGAACAGCTGCAGTTGTACAATCCCATACACCAGAGGTTCCTCCAGCAGGGAAATGCACTGACTCCGCTGGAGAACGTCTGAACCTTCCTTATGCTGAAAAACCCTAAGAAGGCCTCTGTAAAATGGAGGTACTCCCTCCCTAGAAATCTGGCTACTATCAACCAGAAATAAAGCCTTCTTTAAACCTAATCCCCTGACCTGCTGTAATACCAGACCTGCCACCCCTTTCCAAACCACATTTTCCGGTCCATAAAGCAAACTTTGAATAAACTGAAACCGGAAAGCAGCAGCCCTACTAGCAAGATGTACAAGACCTTGTCCCCCCTCCTCTTTTGACCCAATGATATTTAGCCCAAAGAATCTACAATAATTGCCTGTATCTTAGCCAGAAGGCCAGATGGTGGCTCTAAACATGACAACCAATGCCACAGTGCAGAGGCAACCATATTGTTAACAATAATAGTGCGCCCACTGTATGCCATCTCCTCATCCTCCCTTCTACCATTTCAAGCACCCCATTCCAATTTTTTTCCATTGTCCCCTCATCCCCTAGGTACACTTCAAGATACTTTAACCTGTTGGATCTCTAGGGGCGCTATTTCATTTTTGGATAAAAAACGTTCCCGTTTTAAGCGCGATATTTTGTCACGAAAAGATGCTCGACTATGCATATTCTTGACAGCTTGAAAGAAAACACTCTGAAGTTTCAGAATCTGCAAAGATATTGTCTGTAAGTGCCCCAGAACTCATTCTACAGGCGAAACCAAGATGATGCGTCAAGCAGGAAATGAGCAGAATCTCTGAAGCTCTGTTTTCCATTGTCTCCTTATATGGCTGTGATTGCGCAAGGAATGAGCCTACACTTTCTGTCGTTCCCCCAAGGTGTTAGCAGCATTGTGACGTATTTGTAGGCATATCATTGGAAGATTGACCATAAGAGACTACATTTTCCAAGTGTCCGCCTGGTGTCCTGCGTGGAATTCGGTGCGCAAACGCCAGCTGCTTGTACTTTTCCATTTGATTGAGGGGAGAAACCATGCTTCCACGAACGATATATCATTGAAGAGATATGTGAAAAACACCTTGAGGATTGATTCTAAACAACGTTTGCCATGTTTTCAGTCGATATTATGGAGTTAATTTGGAAAAAAGTTCGCGTTTTGAGGACTGAATTTTCGTTTTTTTTTTGGTAGCCAACTGTGATGTAGAAAACAGAGCTATTTCGAATTCACAAAGAATCTTTTTTGGAAAAACTGAGCATCTGCTATCTAACTGAGAGTCTCCTCATTGAAAACATCCGAAGTTCTTCAAAGGTAAATTATTTTATTTGAAGGCTTTTATGTTTTTGTTGAAATCTTGCGTGCTGGATGCTAACGCTAATGCTAACGCTAAATGCTACGCTAGCTAGCCACTTTTACACAAATGATTGTTTTCCTATGGTTGAGAAGCATATTTTGAAAATCTGAGATGACAGTGTTGTTTACAAAAGGCTAAGCTTGAGAGATGGCATATTTATTTCATTTCATTTGCGATTTTCATGAATAGTTAACGTTGCGTTATGGTAATGAGCTTAGGTCTGTAAATAGAATCCTGGATCCGGGTTTGGTAGACGCAACAGGTTAAACCTCCCTTACACCATTCCAGCCCCCCTGGCAAAGCCAGACCATTTCCCAATCTGTAAAGCACAACTTTTTCCCAATTTACCTTTGCAGAGAATATTCCCCTAAACCGATCATCCATGAGACTCAAACTATCCACCTCAGCTTAATTTTCCACTGAAATAACTACATCCTCAGCATAGGCTGAGAGAGGAGTAGGAGGAATATCCTCTGAAAGATACACCCCTTCAATGCGACTTCTAATGCTATTTAGCAGTGGCTCTATAGAGCTGGCATATAACATTCCTGACAAAGAACACCCCTGCCTAATACCTCTACACACTTTAAAAGGAGCACTCAAGCTACCGTTAACTTTCAATACACTTTCAGTGTGACCATATATCACCCTGATCATGGCAATATAATCAGAGCTGAAAACAAATGCCTCAAAAGTGTGTCATAAGTATTTATGTTCAACTCGGTCAAATGCCTTTTCCTGATCAATTGAAATTTGACCAGCATCAACCCAATATCCCTAGAAACGTCAAAACAATCCAGAATCGGGGAAATGTTATCCCCTATCTGCCTGTCGGGAACACAGTAGGACTGGTCCGTATGATTTGCCCCATCACCTCCCTTAGCCTGCTGGACAAAGCCGTGGACAGGATCTTATAATCAGTGCACAATAAAGTCACTGGCCTCCGGTTCTTCAGTCCTTCACTAGTGTCACCCTTTTTTGGGAGATGGGTGAGGACAGCTCTCCTGCAGCTTATCGGTAGTAACCCTTCGGTCAAACTATCATTAACTACTGCTAGCCAATCCTCTCCTAACATGGCCCAAAAGACTTTAAAAAGTCAACAAGAAGCCCATCAATGCTTGGTGCACATCCATTTTCCATGTCTTTTAATGCAATGTATAGCTCCTACAAAGACAATGGTTGCTCTACCTCTACCTTCTGCAGCCACCTGTGGGAGCCCATCAAGGAACTGCTGGGTCACTGTTTTATCCTCTTTGTACTCACACTTGTAGAGCTCAGCATAGGACTCTACTGCCCTCTTTGTACTCACACTTGTAGAGCTCAGCATAGAACTCTACTGCCCTCTTTCTAATTTTACTTGGGATAGTGAGCTCCTGTCCAACAGCTGATTTGAGGCAATGAATAATTCTTCTTTGTCCATTCTTTTTTATCTAAACCGAATAAAAATGTGGATGAGGGATCCATTTTAGAGATTCCCTGAAACTTTCTTCTCACCAATGCCCCCTCTGCTATGATGCCCAACAGGTCTGGCAATTCTTTTTTCTTTCTCTTGAGTGGCTGAGTATGGCCTCAATCTCCTGTGGTCTCAACCAATGTCAGGAGTTCCACTATTTCAGACTCTAGGACGTTCATTGATCTGGTGATGTCTCTGGTGACATTCATTGTGTACTGAATCTGAATCTGGACACTGTTGAAAGGATACAAAACTGGCCTTTGAGACCTCCACCTCTCCCAGAAAAAAACTACAACATTTATAACCTGGCCAGAGAGATGGTGATCTCTCTCAAATGGGCCCATGTGTACTGTCTCGTGCCTCCATGTTGGCTCTGCCAAATATCACACAGTTCATATGATACAATAAGGCAATCTAAATCTAAATCACTGACTGAGCAGTTAAAGTTCCCAGCAAGAAATAAATAATAATCTTCAATGGTATTCAATGGTATTTGGATAGCAACACCCCCACTTTTTGAGCTTTTATGACTACACACCACCAAACAACCCGACGCAGCAGGAATCTTTACACAATGCTAGCAAATACGTCTTTCAAACCCCAACCCTCCGCGAGTGGCCACTGCAACTGGCCCCTCACACTGGTTGCACGCTGGAGAAAAACCACCTCAACTATCACATCACCCTTATATGTGTTTAGTGACATTGAGACAAAGATAACCTTAAAACAACATATATACACATATTGAAAACACACCGTAACCGCGTCCCGGCGTCCCGTGTGTTTATGAGAGAGAGAGAGAGAGAGAGAGAGAGAGAGAGAGAGAGAGAGAGAGAGAGAGAGAGAGAGAGAGAGAAAGAGAAAAAAAGAAATACCACATTGTGAATGGACTGTGTGTGAAAGAAAGTAATGTGTGTGAAAGAAAGGAAGGTGAGGTTTTAAAATAGACTACATCTTTATTAACAGCAGAGGTGCTTGGGCAGAGGTTTATACAGTAATGCAGAGCTTTCTGTCTAAGCTGCACAAGTGTGACTTTATTTGTAACAGCCGTGGTCAAAACAAAACTCTTGGCTGCAGACTACAGGCCTTGCGACACCAAGGCTGTGTCTGCAGGCCCAGGGAAATGACCATGTCAGGGAGGCACGGGGGGGTGTCTAGCTCTGTGGCTGCGGCTGCAGCCTGATAATTGGTTATTGCAGCTGGTTTCCTCATTTTGGGTTTGATTAATGTCCACTCACGGCAGGAAGCACACTCACTGACCACGGTGCAGAATCCTAGACTCACTGACCACGGTGCAGAATCCTAGACTCACTGACCACAGACTCACTGACCAGGGTGCAGAATCCTAGACTCACTGACCACAGTGCAGAATCCTAGACTCACTGACCACGGTGCAGAATCCTAGACTCACTGACCACGGTGCAGAATCCTAGACTCACTGACCACAGTGCAGAATCCTAGACTCACTGACCACGGTGCAGAATCCTAGACTCACTGACCACGGTGCAGAATCCTAGACTCACTGACCACAGTGCAGAATCCTAGACTCACTGACCACAGTGCAGAATCCTAGACTCACTGACCAAGGTGCAGAATCCTAGACTCACTGACCACAGTGCAGAATCCTAGACTCACTGACCACAGTGCAGAAGTCTTAGACTCACTGACCACGGTGCAGAAGTCTCAGACTCACTGACCACAGTGCAGAATCCTAGAATCACTGACCAGGGTGCAGAATCCTAGACTCACTGACCACAATGCAGAATCCTAGACTCACTGACCACGGTGCAGAATCCTAGACTCACTGACCACAGTGCAGAATCCTAGACTCACTGACCACGGTGCAGAATCCTAGACTCACTGACCACAGTGCAGAAGTCTTAGACTCACTGACCACAGTGCAGAATCCTAGACTCACTGACCACAGTGCAGAATCCTCGACTCACTGACCACGGTGCAGAATCCTAGACTCACTGACCACAGTGCAGAATCCTAGACTAACTGACCACAGTGCAGAATCCTCGACTCACTGACCACGGTGCAGAATCCTAGACTCACTGACCACAGTGCAGAATCCTAGACTCACTGACCACGGTGCAGAAGTCTCAGACTCACTGACCACAGTGCAGTAGTCTCAGACTCACTGACCACAGTGCAGAATCCTAGACTCACTGACCACGGTGCAGAATCCTAGACTCACTGACCACAGTGCAGAATCCTAGACTCACTGACCAGGGTGCAGAATCCTAGACTCACTGACCACGGTGCAGAATCCTAGACTCACTGACCACGGTGCAGAATCCTAGATTCACTGACCACGATGCAGAAGTCTCAGACACACTGACCACGGTGCAGAAGTCTCAGACACACTGACCACGGTGCAGAAGTCTCAGACACACTGACCACGGTGCAGAAGTCTCAGACTCACTGACCACTGTGCAGAAGTCTCAGACTCACTGACCACGGTGCAGAATCCTAGACTCACTGACCACGGTGCAGAAGTCTCAGACTCACTGACCACAGACTCACTGACCACATTGCAGAATCCTAGACTCACTGACCACGGTGCAGAATCCTAAACTCACTGACCACAGACTCACTGACCACAATGCAGAATCCTAGACTCACTGACCACGGTGCAGAATCCTAGACTCACTGACCACAGACTCACTGACCACGGTGCAGAATCCTAGACTCACTGACCACAGTGCAGAATCCTAGACTCACTGACCACGGTGCAGAATCCTAGACTCACTGACCACAGTGCAGAATCCTAGACTCACTGACCACAGTGCAGAATCCTAGACTCACTGACCACGGTGCAGAATCCTAGACTCACTGACCACGGTGCAGAATCCTAGACTCACTGACCACAGTGCAGAAGTCTTAGACTCACTGACCACAGTGCAGAATCCTAGACTCACTGACCACAGTGCAGAATCCTCGACTCACTGACCACGGTGCAGAATCGTAGACTCACTGACCACAGTGCAGAATCCTAGACTGACTGACCACAGTGCAGAATCCTCGACTCACTGACCACGGTGCAGTAGTCTCAGACTCACTGACCACAGTGCAGAATCCTAGACTCACTGACCACGGTGCAGAAGTCTCAGACTCACTGACCACAGTGCAGTAGTCTCAGACTCAATCCTCGACTCACTGACCACGGTGCAGAATCCTAGACTCACTGACCACGGTGCAGAATCCTAGACTCACTGACCACCGTGCAGAATCCTAGACTCACTGACCACGGTGCAGAATCCTAGACTCACTGACCACGGTGCAGAAGTCTCAGACACACTGACCACGGTGCAGTAGTCTCAGACTCACTGACCACGGTGCAGTAGTCTCAGACTCACTGACCACGGTGCAGAAGTCTCAGACACACTGACCACGGTGCAGAAGTCTCAGACTCACTGACCACAGTGCAGTAGTCTCAGACTCACTAACCACGGTGCAGAAGTCTCAGACACACTGACCACGGTGCAGAAGTCTCAGACACACTGACCACGGTGCAGAAGTCTCAGACTCACTGACCACAGTGCAGAAGTCTCAGACTCACTGACCACGGTGCAGAATCCTAGACTCACTGACCACAGTGCAGAATCCTAGACTCACTGACCACGGTGCAGAATCCTAGACTCACTGACCACAGTGCAGAATCCTAAACTCACTGACCACAGACTCACTGACCACGGTGCAGAATCCTAGACTCACTGACCACAGTGCAGAATCCTAGACTCACTGACCACAGTGCAGAATCCTAGACTCACTGACCACGGTGCAGAAGTCTCAGACTCACTGACCACAGTGCAGAAGTCTCAGACTTACTGACCACGGTGCAGAAGTCTCAGACTCACTGACCACAATGCAGAAGTCTCAGACTCACTGACCACAGTGCAGAATCCTAGAAACAAGCTGCTGTTAGTCTGCAGGCTGACACACACATACACACACTCTCTCTGTCTCTCTGAAGTAGCTGCTGTTCATTCTGCTGCAGGCTGTTTTTACTCCTCATAGTACAGTCAATGAGCCACCTGTTTCCCATCTCCTTTGTTTGTATTGAGCTCATTTTGTGGCATCGCTCGCCCCCACGGAACTGACATTGTTATTGTATTTGACTCATTTTGTGGCATCGCTCGCCCCCACGGAAGTGACAGTGTTATTGTATTTGACTCATTTTGTGGCATCGCTCGCCCCCACGGAACTGACAGTGTTATTGTATTTGACTTGTTTTGTGGCATCGGCCACCCCCCAGTGTACTGCTGACAGTGTTATTGTATTTGACTCATTTTGTGGCATCGCTCGCCACCACGGAACTGACAGTGTTATTGTATTTGACTCATTTTGTGGCATCGGCCACCCTCCAGGGTACTACTGACAGTGTTAATGTATTTCTACAGAGCTTAATGGGACCTCCACGATGGTTGCTGGATACACTTATATAAGAACAATACACTTATATAAGGACAATACACTTACATAAGGCATGAATGGAATATAGTGTACAAACTGTACTCTGCAAGAACAGAACATAATAAGACCATAACCGATATATAAACTTATATAACAAGAACATAACAGGAGAGTTACTCTATAGGGCCCTATTGTATCGTAGTCCTCACCATCTCCGTGCTACAGTACACCAGCCCAGTTATGAGTGTGCTGGCATCCACACAAAGGAGAGCACAGAGTTTATTGTACAGTAAAGTCTGTTCAGTGTAGAGCACTACTGACACACACACACACACACACACAAACACACACACAAACTCGCATACACACTCACGCACTCGCACGCTCACACACACAGAGCGGAGCAGAAGTATCTATCCAGAAGAGGATATAAAGTAAGATAGGCAGTTTAGAAACTCATTACCCAGACACAGAATACTATGGTCCTAAGGAGAAGAGCACATGATCGCTGGGAAAACAATGTTACAGCCAAACATTGCCCTGGTTAACTGGGTTTATTCACCGCATACCGGGGTTGGGTAGGATGTGTGTTTGTGTGTCTGTGTGTGTGTTTGCATCTTAATTCACTCATGCCAATTGTGAAGTACCGACACAGCCTCCAGCAGAAATGGATGGTGTGTTAAGTGCATCTGTAAAAGATGAGACTTTCAGACAGACGTAGTGATTAATTTGATTAATTTGACCTCTCAGTTAGAGATATATATGGGCAACACTAACTTCTCTCTTCACTGAGTTTGTAACACTGTCTCTCTCTCTCCCTCACTCTCCCTCTCTCCCTCTCCATCTCCCTCTCTCCCTCTCCCCCCTCTCTCTCCTCCCCATTTCTCTCTCTCTCCCTCACTCACTCCCTCACTCTCCCTCTTTCCCTCTCTCCCTCTCCCCCTCTCCTCCCCCGTTCTCTCTCTCTCTTATTCTCTCTCTCCCTCTCCCCCTCTCTCTCCCTCCCCCTTCTCTCTCTCTCATTCTCTCTCTCCCTTTTCTTCTCTCTTTCTCTCTCTTTCTCTCCCTCCCCTCTCTCTCTCTCTCTCCCTCTCTCTCCTCCCCATTCCCATTTCTTTCCCTTTCCCTTCCCCCTCTCTTTCCCCTTTTCTCTCTCTCTCTCTCTCTCTCTCTCTCTCTCTCTCTCTCTCTCTCTCTCTCTCTCTCTCTCTCTCTCTCTCTCTCTCTCTCTCTCTCTCTCTCTCTCTCTCTCTCTCTCTCTCTCTTTCTCCCTCTCCTTTCTCTGTCTGTCCTACAGGAACAGTATAGCAGCATCTGCAGTGTGTGCATTTAACCTTAGCTCCATCACCCAGGCCTTCAACGGGCCCTTCCGTTCCCAGGAGAACCCCCGCTCTACCTGGCTGCCCACCCCCAACCCCATCCCCAACTTCCAGGTTAGTGCTGGTCTGGAGGGTAATCCTGCCCACCCTGTGTATCCCCAGAACCAGGACGAAAGGACACTGCATCTAGGAGGCATTTGATATAAGAACTAGGGATCATGCACCACATCATTTAAGAAATGCAACCGTAGCTTTATGAAGAAATTAATGTCATCCAGTATTTAATAATGGCATTTAAGGAGCATATTGTTGCTGTAGCGTGCCAGATCCAGAGATGTTGTTTAGCCCAACAACAGTCATTACATTGTAACAGTGATTACATTGTAACAGTCATTACATTGTAACAGTCATTACATTGTAACAGTCATTACATTGTAACAGTCATTACATTGTAACAGTCATTACATTGTAACAGTCATTATCTTGTAGGTGTGAGTAAGTGTGATTACTAAAGGACAAAAGGAGAATGAAATGACCACAGCCTGAGACGTAGTATTCATTTAATCAAAACAATAATGACTGTGAACACGAGGCATTTTTCATTTTCATTATGTGGCAAAAGAGCCACTCTTTCCCTCGCTCTCTTTCCCCTCTTTCTCATGCTCTCTCTCTCTCTCTCTCTCTCTCTCTCTCTCTCTCTCTCTCTCTCTCTCTCTCTCTCTCTCTCTCTCACTCACTCACTCACTCACTCACTCACTCTCACTAAACCTCTCACTCCTCCCTCCCGCCCGCCCGCCTCTCCCACCGCTCCTCCACCCCTCCTTAGTGTGGGACCATAGATGACGACGGCGGTCCTAACGATGGTCTGACGGAGCGCAGCCTCCAGGACGCCCAGCGGCTGTACCTGATGAACGACGTGGTGCAGCCTGTCTCTGTGGACCCCTTGGTCATGCAGGACGATGTGCGCTTCTCCAGGCTGGTAGTGGACATCGTACAGGGTCACGACACCCTCTACCACGTCATGTACATCGGCACAGGTCAGCACAGAGTTCAAATGTCAGGTGTCAAGGTCAATAGGTTAGACCCAATAATCAATCATCAACCAATTAATTAATCAATCAAATCAAATCAAATCAAATGTATTTATATAGCCCTTCGTACATCAGCTGCTTCTCAAAGTGCTGTACAGAAACCCAGCCTAAAACCCCAAACAGCAAGCAATGCAGGTGTAGAAGCATGGTGGCTAGGAAAAACTCCATAGAAAGACCAAAACCTAGGAAGAAACCTAGAGAGGAACCAGGCTATGTGGGATGCCGGGTGGAGATTATAACAGAACATGGCCAAGATGTTCAAATGTTCATAAATGACCAGCATGGTCGAATAATAATAAGGCAGAACAGTTGAAACTGGAGCAGCAGCACGGCCAGTTGGACTGGGGACAGCAAGGAGTCATCATGTCAGGTAGTCCTGGGGCATGGTCCTAGGGCTCAGATCCTCCGAGAGAGAGAAAGAAAGAGAGAAGGAGAGAATTAGAGAACGCACACTTAGATTCACACAGGACACCGAATAGGACAGGAGAAGTACTCCAGATATAACAAACTGACCCCAGCCCCCCGACACATAAACTACTGCAGCATAAATACTGGAGGCTGAGACAGGAGGGGTCAGGAGACACTGTGGCCCCATCTGAGGACACCACCGGACAGGGCCAAACAGGAAGGATATAACCCCACCCACTTTGCCAAAGCACAGCCCCCACACCACTAGAGGGATATCTTCAACCACCAACTTACCATCCTGAGACAAGGCTGAGTATAGCCCACAAAGATCTCTGCCATGGCACAACCCAAGGGGGGGCGCCAACCCAGACAGGATGACCACATCAGTGAATCAACCCACTCAGGTGACGCACCCCTTCCAGGGACGGCATGAGAGAGCCCCAGTAAGCCAGTGACTCAGTCCCTGTAATAGGGTTAGAGGCAGAGAATCCCAGTGGAAAGAGGGGAACCGGCCAGGCAGAGACAGCAAGGGCGGTTCGTTGCTCCAGAGCCTTTCCGTTCACCTCCCCACTCCTGGGCCAGACTACACTCAATCATATGACCCACTGAAGAGATAAGTCTTCAGTAAAGACTTAAAGGTTGAGACCGAGTTTGCGTCTCTGACATGGGTAGGCAGACCGTTCCATAAAAATGGAGCTCTATAGGAGAAAGCCCTGCCTCCAGCTGTTTGCTTAGAAATTCTAGGGACAATTAGGAGGCCTGCGTCTTGTGACCGTAGCGTACGTGTAGATATGTACGGCAGGACCAAATCAGAGAGATAGGTAGGAGCAAGCCCATGTAATGCTTTGTAGGTTAGCAGTAAAACCTTGAAATCAACCCTTGCCTTGACAGGAAGCCAGTGTAGAGAGGCTAGCACTGGAGTAATATGATAACAAATTTTGGTTCTAGTCAGGATTCTAGCAGCCATATTTAGCACTAACTGAAGTTTATTTAGTGCTTTATCCGGGTAGCCGGAAAGTAGAGGATTGCTGTAGTCTAACCTAGAAGTGACAAAAGCATGGATAAATTGTTCTGCATAATTTTTGGACAGAAAGTTTCTGATTTTTGCAATGTTACGTAGATGGAAAAAAGCTGTCCTTGAAATGGTCTTGATATGTTCTTCAAAAGAGAGATCAGGGTCCAGAGTAACGCCGAGGTCCTTCACAGTTTTATTTGAGACGACTGTACAACCATTAAGATTAATTGTCAGATTCAACAGATCTCATTGTTTCTTGGGACCTAGAACAAGCATCTCTGTTTTGTCCGAATTTAAAAGTAGAACGTTTGCAGCCATCCACTTCCTTATGTCTGAAACACATGCTTCTAGCAAGGGCAATTTTGGGGCTTCACCATGTTTCATTGAAATGTACAGCTGTGTGTCATCCGCATAGCAGTGAAAGTTAACATTATGTTTTCGAATGACATCCCCAAGAGGTAAAATATATAGCGAAAACAATAGTGGTCCTAAAACGGAACCTTGAGGAACACCAAAATTTACAGTTGATTTGTCAGAGGACAAACCATTCACAGAGACAAACTGATAATCTTTCCGACAGATAAGATCTAAACCAGGCCAGAACTTGTCCGTGTAGACCAATTTGGGTTTCCAATCTCTCCAAAAGAATGTGGTGATCGATGGTATCAAAAGCAGCACTAAGGTCTAGAAGCACGAGGACAGATGCAGAGCCTCGGTCCGATGCCATTAAAATGTAATTTACCACCTTCACAAGTGCAGTCTCAGTGCTATGATGGGGTCTAAAACCAGACTGAAGCATTTCATATACATTGTTTGTCTTCAGGAAGGCAGTGAGTTGCTGCGCAACAGCCGTTTCTAAAATGTTTGAGAGGAATGAAAGATTCGATATAGGCCGCTAGTTTTTTATATTTTCTGGGTCAAGGTTTGGCTTTTTCAAGAGAGGCTTTATTACTGCCACTTTTAGTGAGTTTGGTACACATCCGGTGGATAGAGAGCCGTTTATTATGTTCAACATAGGAGGGCCATGCACAGGAAGCAGCTCTTTCAGTAGTTTAGTTGGAATAGGGTCCAGTATGCAGCTTGAAGGTTTAGAGGCCATGATTATTTTCATCATTGTGTCAAGAGATATAGTACTAAAACACTTGAGCGTCTCTCTTGATCCTAGGTCCTGGCAGAGTTGTGCAGACTCAGGACAACTGAGCTTTGAAGGAATACGCAGATTTAAAGAGGAGTCCGTAATTTGCTTTCTAATAATCATAATCTTTTCCTCAAAGAAGTTCATGAATTTATCACTGCTAAAGTGAAAGCCATCCTCTCTTGGGGAATGCTGCTTTTTAGTTAGCTTTGCGACAGTATCAAAAAGGAATTTCGGATTGTTCTTATTTTCCTCAATTAAGTTAGAAAAATAGGATGATCGAGCAGCAGTAAGGGCTCTTCGGTACTGCACGGTACTGTCTTTCCAAGCTAGTCGGAAGACTTCCAGTTTGGTGTGGCACCATTTCCGTTCCAATTTTCTGGAAGCTTGCTTCAGAGCTCGGGTATTTTCTGTGTACCAGGGAGCTAGTTTCTTATGAGAAATGTTTTTAGTTTTTAGGGGTGCAACTGCATCTAGGGTATTGTGCAAGGTTAAATTGAGTTCCTCAGTTAGGTGGTTAACTGATTTTTGTCCTCTGGCGTCCTTGGGTAGACAGAGGGAATCTGGAAGGACATCAAGGAATCTTTGTGTTGTCTGTGAATTTATAGCACGACTTTGGATGTTCCTTGGTTGGGGTCTGAGCAGATTATTTGTTGCAATTGCAAACTTAATAAAATGGTGGTCCGATAGTCCAGGATTATGAGGAAAAACATTAAGATCCACAACATTTATTCCATGGGACAAAACTAGGTCCAGAGTATGACTGTGACAGTGAGTGGGTCCAGAGACATGTTGGACAAAACCCACTGAGTCGATGATGGCTCCGAAAGCCTTTTGGAGTGGGTCTGTGGACTTTTCCATGTGAATATTAAAGTCACCAAAGATTAGAATATTATCTGCTATGACTACAAGGTCCGATAGGAATTCAGGGAACTCAATGAGGAACGCTGTATATGGCCCAGGAGGCCTGTAAAACAGTAGCTATAAAAAGTGATTGAGTAGGCTGCATAGATTTCAGAAGCTCAAAAGACAAAAACGTCTTCTTTTTTTTTGTAAATTGAAATTTGCTATCGTAAATATTAGCAACACCTCCGCCTTTGCGGGATGCACGGGGGATATGGTCACTAGTGTAGCCAGGAGGTGAGGCCTCATTTAACAGAGTAAATTCATCAGGCTTAAGCCATGTTTCAGTCAGGCCAATCACATCAAGATTATGATCAGTGATTAGTTCATTGACTATAATTGCCTTTGAAGTAAGGGATCTAACATTAAGTAGCCCTATTTTGAGATGTGAGGTATCATGATCTCTTTCAATAATGACAGGAATGGAGGTGGTCTTTATCCTAGTGAGATTGCTAAGGCGAACACCGCCATGTTTAGTTTTGCCCAACCTAGGTTGAGGCACAGACACGGTCTCAATGGTGATAGCTGAGCTGACTACACTGACTGTGCTAGTGGCAGACTCCACTATGCTGGCAGGCTGGCTAACAGCCTGCTGCCTGGCCTGCACCCTATTTCATTGTAGAGGTAGAAGAGTTGTCTATGTTGGTAGATAAGATGAGAGCACCCCTCCAGCTAGGACGGAGTCCGTCACTCCTCAGCAGGTCAGGCTTGGTCCTGTTTGTGGGTGTGTCCCAGAAAGAGGGCCAATTATCTACAAATTCTATCTTTTGGGAGGGGCAGAAAACAGTTTTCAACCAGCGATTGAGTTGTGAGACTCTGCTGTAGAGCTCATCACTCCCCCTAACTGGGAGGGGGCCAGAGACAATTACTCGATGCCGACACATCTTTCTAGCTGATTTACACGCAGAAGCTATGTTGCGCTTGGTGATCTCTGACTGTTTCATCCTAACATCGTTGGTGCCGACGTGGATAACAATATCTCTATACTCTCTACACTCGCCAGTTTTAGCTTTAGCCAGCACCATCTTCAGATTAGCCTTAACGTCGGTAGCCCTGCCCCCTGGTAAACAGTGTATGATCGCTGGATGATTCGTTTTAAGTCTAATACTGCGGGTAATGGAGTCGCCAATGACTAGAGTTTTCAATTTGTCAGAGCTAATGGTGGGAAGCTTTGGCGTCTCAGACCCCGTAACGGGAGGAGTAGAGACCAGAGAAGACTCGGCCTCTGACTCCGACTCGCTGCTTAATGGGGAAAACCGGTTGAAAGTTTCTGTCGGCTGAATGAGCGACACCGGTTGAGCGTTCCTACAGCATTTCCTTCCAGAAACCGTGAGAAAGTTGTCCGGCTGCGGGGACTGTGCCAGGGGATTTATACTACTATCTGTACTTACTGGTGGCACAGACGCTATTTCATCCTTTCCTACACTGAAATTACCCTTGCCTAACGATTGCGTCTGAAGCTGGGCTTGCAGCACAGCTATCCTCGCCGTAAGGCGATCGTTCTCCTGTATATTATGAGTACAGCGGCTGCAATTAGAAGGCATCATGTTAATGTTACTACTTAGCTTCGGCTGTTGGAGGTCCTGACGAACCGTGTCCAGATAAAGTGTTCGGAGTGAAAAAGTTGAGGGAAAAAACTAAAATATAAACGGTAATTAAAAAGTAAAAACCGTAAAGTTGTCAGGTAGCAAAATAGGTTGGCAACAAAACGCACAGCAACTCGTAAACAAGTCTGCAAGTTGTGACCGGAAATGACGTTCAGGCGAAGAACACAATCGTATCACAATCAATGCCTGCACCCTTCACTAGCTGTCTATCCAAAGGACGTTCTATTGACCTATTATAGGACCCTGAGTTTTCCCTAACCACATGACCTGACTGTATACAGTACAATCCAACAAATTCTCATCGTCCTCTTCCTCCTCTCTCCTCCAATCAGAATACGGCACCATCCTGAAGGCCCTGGCCACCACCAATAAGAGCCTTCAGGGGTGTTACCTGGAGGAGATCCAGCTCCTCCCCCCTGGGGTGCGGGAGCCAATCCTGAACCTGCAGATCCTTCACAGTGATAGGTCACTGTTTGTAGGACTCAACAACAGAGTTCTGAAGATTCCATTGGAGAGATGCTCCAACTACAAGACTGAGACGTGAGTTTCTTACATTTTTACAATTTGTACAAGTACACAAAAAGCCCAACTGGCCAACAAACCCAAACGTATAGGAGAGTACATGTTAGGAAAAGCTGCAACTTCATGACTGAGACGTGAGTTCCTCAAAATGGGGATTATTACACATTCTCTATCACATCTCCGCGTTTCAGTAAAGTTTTGGTATAGTTTCTGTAAACTTCCATAAAAATGTACAGAGTGTTGTTTATTGCTTACTTGGAAACAACTTGCCTTCCTTTCATATAGCCGAAAACCTATAAACAGGTCTGCATATGTATTTTCCTTAAATGCTATATTTAAAGTAGTTAGTTTAAATATAGTGTTTAAAGGTTTTCGGCTATATGAAATGAAGGCAAGTTGTAATTGTATTTTTTTGTAATTGTATCAGTAACTTACTGTATTAATCAACAGTATGACACCGTGTAAACGGAAAACAGTAGATTAGCGTACGATGCACAGTAAACTACCATACATTTGTTTTACAGCACACCGTAAGACCTTTCTGTAATTTCAACAGTAAAACACCTTAGAATGCACAGTAAAATACCATATATTTTTTACAGTCTTAATTATGATGCATTGTGGGAAAATGTTAGTAGGCGGGGAAGGAGTCTCTGGCTCATGAACATATTTTAAGGTGTGGCTTATAAGAGACTATATTTGTTACACCTGTGGGTGAGAATGCTGTACCCCCACATAACATTGTAATATACTTTCTTTTCAAAATATTTTAAACCTTGTTTTGAAATTCTACAGTAACTTGCAAGCCAAATGCTGCCAGTGCTTTACTCTTATTCTAAATCCAGTAAAATGTTTGGAGCACCAAAAACCTTTTAAACACTAGTGGATGCATGGTATTGTTGTTTCTTACTTATTAACATATTTTCAGATGTGTCTTGTAAGAGTCTATATTTATTGTACCTGTTAGTGAGAGTGCAGTACCAATGTAAGTAATATGTAGTAGTTAAGATTTTGTTAAGGCTTAAAGTGAATAGTATATAAAACACCAAATATCAGTTGGTATGCTGTAATACATAGTTAAATATTCACTATTAGCAGTTGCTGATTTTATTTTCAATACAATTCAGCAATAAAGTAATGTACTGCTGTTTTGCTATATATTTACTGCAGCATACTGTAAATTATGGTGCATTGCGTAGAAATATTGTGGTAGGAGAAAGAATCACTGCCTCAGTAACATATTTTAAGGCGTGCTTTGGAAGTGGCTATATTTGTTGTTGAGAGTCCTGTACCAATTTAAGTGATATGTGGTAGTAGTTCTCTAACAATTAAATGTATACTGAACAAAGATATAAACGCAACATGCAACAATTTCAAAGATTTTACTGAGTTACAGTTCATATAAGGAAATCAATCAATTTAAATCAATTCATTAGACCCTGATCTATGGATTTCACATGAATGGGCAAGGGCGAAGCCATATGTGGGCATGGGAGGGCAAAGGCCGAGCTAGGCCCAGCCAATCAGAATGAGTTGTTCCCCACAAAAGGGACTTATTACAGACAGAATTCTCCTCAGGTTCATTAGCTGTCAGGATGGTTGGACTCAGACGATCTTGCAGGTGAAGAAGACTGAAGTTTTGTAGTGATTTCGTGTTATAGTTGTTGATGTAAAGAATATTTGTTGGTCGGTGGTGTGTAATGAAAAGCAAACAGACGCTGCACTTGACACACTTATGAAATAGCTTATTCCAGTTACTAATAAGCACGCATCCATTAAGAAAATGACTGTAAAAACTGTTAAATCCCCATGGATTGATGAGGAATTGAAAAATTGTATGGTTGAGATGGATGAGGCAAAAGGAATAGCAAATAAGTCTGGCTACACAACTGATTGACAAACATATTGCAAATTGAGAAATCATGTGACTAAACTGAATAAAAAGAAGAAGAAACTACACTATGAAACAAAGACAAATTACATAAGGAATGATAGTAAAAAGCTTTTGAGCACCATAAATGACATTTTTGGGGAAAAGGCAAACTCAGCTCCATCATTCATTGAATCAGATGGCTCATTCATCACAAAATCGACTGATATTGACAACTACTTTAATGTTTTTTTCATTAGCAAGATTAGCAAACTTACATAATGACCACATCGCTCGCGTCATAAAATAAATGTACGCATACATGTTGTTCAATTATTGCACCCACACTGCTTGCACACGTCAGCGAGCGTCTGCGTGGCCAGGCACTAAAATAGAAATTGGTTCTATTTGTGACGCTCAACACGCTGCAAGTCTAGCCTCTCCCATCTCCTCATTGGTGTTTAGGAGCATAAACCCATGTGTGGGATTGAAAGATGAATTTAGGTCCACACTCCGGTTGGTTGTAGTAATGCTGTAAAGTTGGTTGCCAACCACAATATAAAGTCCAAAGAAGAAAAAGAGGCTGAAGGAAGGAGGAGAGATGACGAGAAAAACAAATGTGTTTTACCATTTTAGCTGTGGATTAATTGTCAGAGTAGAGGACCTTGTGCATTTCAGATAAAACAACCCAATGTTTATATACCAGGACAAATTAGCTAGCAACAGCAAGCTAGCTAGCTAAATTACTATAAGTGTTTAATGCTTTTTGACCTGTCCCCAAATCAATATAATTGGTTCAGAGTTTGTTTTGATATTTCAACCTGCGTGTCCTGATCGCTTCTGGTGTGGGTGAATAAAATCAACTTGGGCACACGGACACGCGCACGCGTGCGGTTTGGTCAGCATGTTAGGCAACAAATGGTGACACTACACATCGAATTATATCTGACCAAATTATGAAAGACAAGCATTGTAATTTTGAATTCCGTAAAGTGAGTGTGGAAGAGGTGAAAAATTATTGTATATTGACCATGTCAAGCCACCGGGGTCTGACAATCTGGATGAAAAATTACTGAGGATAATAGCAGATGATATTACTCCTCCTATTTTCCATATTTTCAATTCAAGCCCACTAGAAAGTGTGTGCCCACAGGTCTGGAGGGAAGCAAAGGTAATTCTGCTACCTTTGAATAGTAAAGCCCCCTTTACTGGGCCAAATAAAGTGGCGGCAAGTAGCCTAGTGGTTAGAGTGTTAGACTAGTAACTGAAAGTTTGCAAGATTGAATCCCTGAGCTGACAAGGTAAAAATATGGCGTTCTACCCCTGAACAAGGCAGTTAACCCACTGTTTCTAGGCCGTCATTGTAAATAAGAATGTGTTCTTAAGTGACCTGCCTAGTAAAAAAAATTGCCGACCAATCAGCCTGTTACCAACCCTTAGTAAACTTAAGGGAAAAAATGTGTTTGACCAGATACAATGCTATTTTACAGTAAACAAATTGACAACCAACTTTCAGCACGCTTACAGGAAAGGACATTCAACAAGCACAGCACTTGTACAATTGACTGATGATTAGCTGAGAGAAATTGATGATAAAAATATTGTGGGGGGTTGTTTTGTTAGACTTCCGTGTGGCTTTTGACATTATTGATCATAGACTGCTGGTGGAAAAACGTATGTGTTATGACTTTACACCCCCTGCTATATTGTGGGTAAAGAGTTACCTGTCTAACAGAACACAGAGGGTGTTCTTTAATAGAAGCCTTTCCAACATAATCCAGGTAGAATCAGGAATTCCCCAGGGCAGCTGTCTAGTAGATCCTTTACTTTTTTCAACCTTTACTAACAACATGTGTAGTGCTATATTGTGGGTAAAGAGTTACCTGTCTAACAGAACACAGAGGGTGTTCTTTAATAGAAGCCTTTCCAACATAATCCAGGTAGAATCAGGAATTCCCCAGGGCAGCTGTCTAGATCCTTTACTTTTTTCAACCTTTACTAAGGACATGTGTAGTGCTATATTGTGGATAAAGAGTTACCTGTCTAACATAACACAGAGGGTGTTCTTTAACGGAAGCCTCTATAGGACAATAGGCAAGCAGCTTGGTGAGAAGGCAACAAATGTTGGCGCAATTATTAGAAAATGGAGGAAGTTCAAGATGACGGTCAATCACCCTCGGTCTGGGGCTCCATGCAAGATCTCACCTCGTGGGGCATCAATGATCATGAGGAAGGTGAGAGATCAGCCCAGAACTACACGGCAGAACCTGGTCAATGACCTGAAGAGAGCTGGGACCACAGTCTCAAAGAAAACCATTAGTAACACACTACACCGTCATGGATTAAAATCCTGCAGTGCACGCAAGGTCCCCCTGCTCAAGCCAGCGCATGTCCATGCCCGTCTGAAGTTTGCCAATGACCATCTGGATGATCCAGAGGAGGAATGGGAGAAGATTATGTGGTCTGATGAGACAAAAATAGAGCTTTTTGGTCTAAACTCCACTTGCCGTGTTTGGAGGAAGAAGAAGGATGAGTACAACCCCAAGAACACCATCCCAACCGTGAAGCATGGAGATGGAAACATCATTCTTTGGGGATGCTTTTCTGCAAAGGGGACAGGACGACTGCACCGTATTGAGCGGAGGATGGATGTGGCCATGTATCACGAGATCTTGGCCAACAACCTCCTTCCCTCGGTAACAGCATTGAAGATGGGTCCAGTATGACAACGACCCGAAACACACAGCCAGGGCAACTAAGGAGTGGCTCCGTAAGAAGCATCTCAAGGTCCTGGAGTGGCCTAGCCAGTCTCCAGACCTGAACTCAATAGAAAATCTTTGGAGGGAGCTGAAAGTCCGTATTGCCCAGTGACAGCCCCGAAACTTGAAGGAGCTGGAGGTTTGTATGGAGGAGTGGGCCAAAATCCCTGCTGCAGTGTGTGCAAACCTGGTCAAGAACTACAGGAAATGTATGATCTCTGTAATTGCAAACAAAGGTTTCTGTACCAATTTTTTTTTAAATTTTCTGCTTTTCTGATGTATCAAATACTTATGTCATGCAATAAAATGCAAATTAATTACTTAAAAATCATGCAATGTTATTTTCTGGATTTTTGTTTTAGATTCTGTCTCTCACAGTTGAAGTGTATCTATGATAAGACCTCTACATGCTTTGTAAGTAGGAAAACCTGCAAAATCGGCAGTGTATCAAATACTTGTTCTCCCCACTGTATATCATATATCACTGTATCATCGGCATACATTTGAACTTCAGACCCAGTACAGACAAAAGGCAGATCATTCATGTACAGGCTGAACAGGAGGGGCCCCAGTATTGACCCTTGGGGCACGCCCACATCATAGCTAAGAGTGGGCGACAGCTCATTACTCACTCTGACACACTGAGTTCTTCTGCCTTCAAGGTATGATTTCATCCATCTCAAGGCATCGGGGAAAAGTTGAACATTGACAATATTGTGATGAGAACTTTGTGGTTAACAGTATCAAAAGCCTTCCTTAGGTCCAGAAACACAGCCCCAACAATGCCCCCTTTGTCCATCTTGGACCTCACATTTTCCATAACAAAGCAGTTGGCCATTTCTTTGGAGTGTTTTGCTTTGAAGCCAAACTGTATGGAGTGTAATGTGAAGGAGCTGTTGTTGAGGTGGGCAATCAGTTGTTCTGCTACACACTTTTCAACAACTTTCGACACCACATGTAGTATACTAATGGGCCTGTAGTTACCAACGTCAGCAGAATTCTACTTCCGGCGCCGACAGAGATGGCCACCTCGCTTCGCGTTCCTAGGAAACTATGTAGTATTTAGTTTTTTTACGTGTTATTTCTTACATTGGCACCCCAGGTAATCTTAGGTTTTATTACATACAGTCGGGAGGAACTACTGGATATAAGAGCCACGTCAACTCACCATCATTACGACCAGGAATATGACTTTCCTGAAGTGGATCCTCTGTTTTGCCCACCACCCAGCACAATGGTTCGGATCCCAGCCGGTGAATCAAAACAACGACGCCGTAAAAGGGGCAGACAAAGTGTTCTTCTGGTCAGGCTCCGGAGACAGGCAGATCACGCACCGCTCCCGAGCATAATTCTCGCCAATGTCCAGTCTCTTGACAACAAGGTTGATGAAATCCGAGCAAGGGTAGCATTCCAGAGAGACATAAGAGACTGTAACGTTCTTTGCTTCACGGAAACAGACTAAACACTTCTTTGCTCGCTTTGAAGACAATACAGTGCCACTGACACAGCACACTACCAAAACCTGCGGACTCTCCTTCACTGCAGCCGACGTGAGTAAAACATTTGAGCGTGTTAACCCTCGTAAGGCTGCAGACCCAGACGGCATCCCCAGCCGCGTCCTCAGAGCATGTGCAGACCAGCTGTTCCCACATGCTTCAAGAGGGCCACCATTGTTCCTGTTCCCAAGAGAGCTAAGGTAACTGAGCTAAACGACTACCGCCCCATAGCATTCACTTCCGTCATCATGAAGTGCTTTGAAAGACTAGTCAAGGACCATATCACCTCCACCCACCCTACCATCGACACCCTAGACCCACTCCAATTTGCTTACCGCACCAATAGGTCCACAGACGACGCAATCGCAACCACACTGCACACTGCCCTAACCCATCTGGACAAGAGGAATACCTATGTGAGAATGCTGGTCATCGACTACAGCTCAGCATTTAACACCATAGTACCCTCCAAACTCGTCATCAAGCTCGAGACCACCCCGCCCTATGCAACTGGGTACTGGACTTCCTGATGGGCCGCCCCCAGGTGGTGAGGGTAGGTAACAACATCTCGCTGAACATCCCGCTGATCCTCAACACTGGGGCCCTACAAGGGTGCGTTCTGAGCCCGCTCCTGTACACCCTGTTCACCCACGATGATTGTGGACTTCAGGAAACAGCAGAGGGAACACCCCCCTATCCACATCGATGGAACAGTAGTGGAGAGGGTAGCAAGTTTTAAGTTCCTCGGCATACACATCACAGACAAACTGAATTGGTCCACTCACACAGACAGCATCGTGAAGAAGGCGCAGCAGCGCCTCTTCAACCTCAGGAGGCTGAAGAAATTCGACTTGTCACCAAAAGCACTCACAAACTTCTACAGATGCACAACCGAGAGCATCCTGGCGGGCTGTATCACCGCCTGGTATGGCAACTGCACCGCCCTCAACCGTAAGGCTCTCCAGAGGGTAGTGAGGTCTGCACAACGCATCACCGGGGGAAAACTACCTGCCCTCCAGGACACCTACACCACCCGATGTCACAGGAAGGCCATAAAGATCATCAAGGACATCAACCACCCGAGCCACTGCCTGTTCACCCCGCTATCATCCAGAAGGCGAGGTCAGTACAGGTGCATCAAAGCTGGGACCGAGAGACTGAAAAACAGCTTCTATCTCAAGGCCATCAGACTGTTAAACAGCCACCACTAACACTGAGTGGCTGCTGCCAACACACTGACACTGACTCAACTCCAGCCACTTTAATAATGGGAATTGATGGGAAATGATGTAAATATATCACTAGCCACTTTAAACAATGCTACCTTATATAATGTTACTTACCCTACATTATTCATCTCATATGCATACGTATATACTGTACTCTATATCATCGACTGTATCCTTATGTAATACATGTATCACTAGCCACTTTAAACTATGCCACTTTGTTTACATACTCATCTCATTTGTACATACTGTACTCGATACCATCTACTGTATCTTGCCTATGCTGCTCTGTACCATCACTCATTCATATATCCTTATGTACATATTCTTTATCCCCTTACACTGTGTACAAGACAGTAGTTTTGGAATTGTTAGTTAGATTACTTGTTATTACTGCATTGTCGGAACTAGAAGCACAAGCATTTCGCTACACTCTCATTAACATCTGCTAACCATGTGTATGTGACAAATAAAATTTGATTTGATTTGATTTGATTTGACTGCGTGGCCACGCACACCTCCAACTCAATCATCAAGTTTGCAGACGACACTACAGTGGTAGGCTTGATTACCAACAACGACGAGATGGCCTACAGGGAGGAGGTGAGGGCCCTTGGAGTGTGGTGTCAGGCGTACACATCACGGACAAAATGAATTGGTCCACCCACACAGACAGCGTGGTGAAGAAGGCGCAGCAGCGCCTCTTCAACCGCAGGAGGCTGAAGAAATTTGTCTTGTCACCAAAAGCACCTGATGTCACAGGAAGGCCATAAAGATCATCAAGGACAACAACCACCCGAGCCACTGCCTGTTCACCCCGCTATCATCCAGAAGGCGAGGTCAGTACAGGTGCATCAAAGCAGGGACCGAGAGACTGAAAAACAGCTTCTATCTCAAGGCCATCAGACTGTTTAACAGCCACCACTAACATTGAGTGGCTGCTGCCAACATACTGACTCAACTCCAGCCACTTTAATAATGGAAATATTGATGTAAAAAATGTATCACTAGCCACTTTAAACAATGGCACTTTTATATGTTTACATACCATACATTACTCATCTCATATGTATATACTGTACTCGATACCATCTACTGCATCTTGCCTATGCCGTTCTGTACCATCACTCATTCATATATTTTTATGTACATATTCTTCATCCCATAACACTTGGTAGTTGTCACATAAGGTAGTTGTTGTGAAATTGTTAGGTTAGATTACTCTATTACTGCATTGTCGGAACTAGAAGCACAAGCATTTCACTACACTCGCATTAACATCTGCTAACCATGTGTATGTGACAAATAAAATTTGATTTGATTTGATTTAAAGATGGACGTTATTATGGCCAACTTCCAGACCCTTGGAAACACCCCCTGACCAATAGATATATTGGCGACCTTAGTAATGGGGCCAGTGAGTGACTGTAGTTTTTAAGAAAGGTAGAGTCCAGCCCAAACACATATTTGGCTTTAGAGGTCTTTAGTGAGCTAATCACCTTGTTCACCTCTGACTCAGAAACCTCCCTTATGAGGAAGACAGGTTGAGTGTCATTCACTAGCACTGAGCCCAAGAAACCAGTGGAGGAGTTCTGTGTCAGTACCCTGAAGGCTATTGCTATTTCGACTGCATCCTGTGTTAGATTGTCATTCACCATGATTTCTAGTCTTTTTGCAGTGTTTTTGCAGGTGTTTCCCTGTTAACTCTTTTAGATTCTCCCAGATCAATTTAGAATTTCCCTTTGCTTCACCAATTACATTAATAATAAAAGTTTGCCTTGGCCTGTCTGATTTCTTTCATGACCTTATTTCTCAACATGGTAAACCTACATCTGTCATGCTCTAATTTGGACTTCAGGGAGGTTTTTAGAGCTCGTTCTTTCATCAGTTTCCAGATTTCTCCATTTAGCCAAGGAAGAGTGCTCTTTTGGCCACGTTTGGATTGGATTTTCTTTTGGAAGCCATTTATTGTAGTCTGGATTGTGGATAGAAAAACCTGACTATCAGCTTCCACATCTGTATAGGACAAGAGATCATTCCAGTTAATTCCCTTCTTTGTGTTTTCAAAATAATTTAATTCACTCTTAGGTAATCTGAGTTGATCAGGCTTTCTAACAGTAGAGAGGTTAAACCTGTTCTTAGAAAGCTTTCTGACTACAAGTGTCAGATTATGATCAGATAGCCCAGTAACAATATTGAATGATTTAGTCACTCTCTGGTTTATTACTGAACACCAGATCAATCTGTGTTTTAGAGCAACAAGTCACCCTGGTTGGCCCTTTAACTAGCTGTGTAAGGTCAAAGGTATTAGTGATCCATTTGAGAGTTTTCCTACAAGACTTGTCTTCATAATTAATGTTAAAATCTCCCATTAACATGACCTCTTTCCCAAAATGACATTCCCTAAGCATGTTATTAAACTGAAACTCCTCTTCCTTCAGTCCTGTCTCTCCTGAATACATTGTAGCCAGGCACAATCAAAGCAGCACATGGAGAGTTGTTATGGAGCCATGTCTCTGAAAGGCAGAGGAAGTCAAGGTTGGGGTTTGTGAGAAGATGTTGAATTTGATCACTTTTTGGAATGACACTACGAATGTTATAGTGCCCCCCTAGTAGTCCCTTGGGCTTAGCTTGTGGGTCCCAGATGACTTCAGAATGAATGACACATTGAAAAAAAGTAAAATCTTCGGTGTTTTCTGACGGCTGGGTTTGGGCCGTTTTGATTAGGGGCAGAGTCAGGGATCGCGTATAGCGACTTGGATATGTTTGGAGAGTCAAATTCCATTTTGGAGCTGAGTGACTCAAGAGAAACCATGGGACCAAAGCACTCACCCACTTCCGCAGCGGCGACGATCAGTGGCAATCCTCTACTTTCCACTCCGGTGATCAGCGCTGGCTCGGTGATGTTAGGCCCAGGGTTGAATTGCACATCCCCGGGAAGCAGGAGGGTAGTGGATTGGTAGTTTAACAGTTTCCGATAAATGTTGGACCTGTGTTTGTTACTCCTAAATAGTTCAGTGGAATAGGGAGCGAGGTAGACTTGGCCATTATTCAGAACATTATGGTATGCTGTGTACTGTCCGCTCCTGTGTAACGGTGAACCAATGTGTTTGGTGTTGTAATTCTCCGGCAGTAGATTGATTGTGTCATCCCAGCAAGGACGCACTGAGATTATCAGTAGAGCAGCTACATAACTGATAATCGTGACAATGTACTGGAGATAAAACACACAATTGGGCTTTAAATCTTTGCATGAGTTATTTAGCTGGGGTCGGCGTACACCTGTTAAAGATAAAATAACAGCATCTGTAGGAAAAGCGGCACCCCCCTCCCTTCCGTCTGCCATCATCCACATCGATCTTTTGCCTTCTTCTAATGCCTCTTAAGGGGAAAGTAATCTAAAAGTAACTGAATGTTATTAGATTACGTTACTGAGTTTGAGTAATCCAAAAGTTACGTTACTGATTACAGTTTTTGACAGGTAACTAGTAACTGTAACGGATTACAATTTAGAAAGTAACCTACCCAACCCTGATAAAATGCATGTCAATCTCTCCTGGGTCAAAGGGGAGGAGAGACTGACTTCATCACTACTTGTATTTATGAGAGGTATTGACATGTTGAATGCACCGAGCTGTCTGTTTGAACTACTGGCACACAGCTGCGACACCTATGCAAACCCCACAAGACATGCCACGAGGTCTCTTCACAGTCCCCAAGTCCAGAACAAACTATGGGAGGTGCACAGTACTACATAGAGAAATGTTTAGGTACCCTTCCCCCGATCAGTGCCTCAACACAATCCTGTCTCGGAGCTCTACTGACAATTCCTTCGACCTCATGGCTTGGTTTTTGCTCTGACATGCACGGTGGGATCTTATATAGACAGGTGTGTGCCTTTCCAAATCATGTCCAGTCAATTGAATTTACCACAGGTGGACTCCAATAAAGTTGTGGAAACATCTCAAGGATGATCAATGGAAAATGGATGCACCAGCTCAATTTCGAGTCTCATAGCAAAGGGTCTGAATATGTAAATAAGGTATTTCTGTTTTTAATTTTAATAAATGTGCAAACATTTTAAAAACCTGTTTTCGATTTGCCATTATTGGGCATTGCATGTAGATTGATGAGGATTTATATTTTTTTAAATCCATTTTAGAATAAGGCTGTAACATTACAAAATGTGGAAAATGTAAAAGGGTCTAAATACTTTCAGAAGGCACTGTATCATAAGATATGTTGTTGTAATTGTAATTACTTGGAGACCAATGTGTCCTTAACTACAACAACATTTGTATTAATGGTTACAGAAACGTTTTACTTGCTATGACTGTGATTTGAGCTTTTGTTTTATCAACGTTGATTGAATGCAAGTTGCTAAGGACAAGAGCTGCCAGTAACTTACTGTACATTTCACAGGAAATGTTTTACAGTGAACTCTGTTTGTCAGGCCTTAAGCATTTCATTAATGCTTTTAATCAACTCTCTCTGCCTGCTGGATGTGGGGACAACAATCCCTCAAAGTCAGCCTGTTTTTTTGGGCCAAAGTAAAGCTGCATCCATGCTTTGTCAGCTCGCTGTGCAATAACGTGTGCTGAGGCGCATGAAGGGCAACTTACTGTATGAGAGATTGTTTTGTGTGTGTGTGAAGGGGCTCATGCATATGATGAGTCAGCATGCTATTTCTTAACCCACTGTCTCCATCACATGTCACCGACAGTAATACACACGCACGCATACACACACAGATGCACACGCACTCATCTTCGTCGGGTACATCAATGAACACTAAACAAGGTGGGATTGAGAAGATGTGAGAGCAGAGCGGGAGCGGAAGCCTCGGTAGCCAGGCCTATTTAAAACACAGTAGGGAAGCCTCGGTAGCCAGGCCTATTTAAAACACAGTGTGGAAGCCTCGGTAGCCAGGCCTATTTAAAACCCAATGGGGAAGCCTCGTAGCCAGGCCTATTTAAAACCCAGTGGGGAAGCCTCGGTAGCCAGGCCTATTTAAAACACAGTGTGGAAGCCTCGGTAGCCAGGCCTATTCAAAACCCAGTGGGGAAGCCTCGGTAGCCAGGCCTATTGAAAACACAGTGTGGAAGCCTCGGTAGCCAGGCCTATTTAAAACCCAGTGGGGAAGCCTCGGAAGCCAGGCCTATTTAAAACACAGTGTGGAAGCCTCGGTAGCCAGGCCTATTTAAAACACAGTGGGGAAGCTTCGGTAGCCAGGCCTATTTAAAACACAGTGTGGAAGCCTCGGTAGCCAGGCCTATTTAAAACCCAGTGGGGAAGCCTCGGTAGCCAGGCCTATTTAAAACACAGTGTGGAAGCCTCGGTAGCCAGGCCTATTTAAAACACAGTGGGGAAGCCTCGGTAGCCAGGCCTATTTAAAACCCAGTGGGGAAGCCTCGGTAGCCAGGCCTATTTAAAACACAGTGTGGAAGCCTCGGTAGCCAGGCCTATTTAAAAGTATGGTGGAAAAATCACACAGGGTTCAAGGGCACACCAGGGAAACACTGTCCTTTATCCTACCACCTCATATCTGCCAGCCTCAGTAGCAATCACAGTTGGTATTCAGTACACACAGACTCAGTAGCACCGACAGTCAGTAGTCAGGAGACAGAGAGACTGTCCATGCAGGAACATCAGTATGACAGCTAACGTTGGATCAGGACATGCAGGAAAGTGGAAAGGACAGATGCCTATTACACATTATTATATCTTAGCATAGGCTCTCAGTTAAATCTCATGCACTGAATGTGCATGCACAACGCACATGTTTCACAGACAACAATGTTCTACCAGAAGCCTATACAGTTTGTTTCTGACTTTTATTGAAAGAGGACAATAATCACTCACTCTCTCTCTCGCTCGTATTCTGCCACTGTGTAGTCTCTTTTTCGGGCCAAATAGCATTGTAGTTTGCGCTGTTTTTTGTTAATTACTTGACACATTGGAAAGAATTATCCTTTTGCTTTCTCACAATTTCATTGGGTCTAATTGTGTTGCTGTCCTGGGGCTCTGTTTGTGTTTGTGAACAGAGCCCGAGGACCAGTTGCTTAGGGGACTCTTCTCCAGGATAATCTCTCTGTAGTTGATGGCTTTGTAATGGAAGGTTTGGGAATCACTTCCTTTTAGGTGGTTATAGAATTGAACTGATCTTTTCTGGACTTTGATCATTAGCAGGTATCGGCCTAATTCTGCTCTGCATGCATTATTTGGTGTTCTACATTGTACACAGAGGATATTTTTGCAGAATTCTGCATGCAGAGTCTCAATTTGGTGTTTGTGCAATTTTGTGAATTCTTTGTTGGTGTGCGAACCCCAGACCTCACAACTGTAAAGGGAAATGGGTTCAATAACTGATATAGATCATTTTAACCAGATCCTAATTCATACGTCAAATTTGATGTTCCCGGGTGGCGCAGTGGTTAAGGGCGCCACCTGTGCCATCAGAGTCCCTGGGTTCGCGCCCAGGCTCTGTCGTAATCGGCCGTGACCGGGAGGTCCGTGGGGCGACGCACAATTGGCCTAGCGTCGCCCGGGTTAGGGAGGGCTTGTCCTTGTCTCATCGCACACCATCGACTCCTGTGGCGGGCTGGGCGCAGTGTGCGCTAACCAAGGTGGCCAGGTGCACGGTGTTTCCTCCGACGCATTGGTGCGGCTGGCTTCCTGGTTGGATGCGCGCTGTGTTAAGAAGCAGTGCGGCTTGGTTGGGTTGTGTATCGGAGGACGCATGACTTTCAGCCTTCGTCTCTCCCGAGCCCGTACGGGAGTTGTAGCAATGAGACAAGATACTACAACAATTGGATACCACGAAATTGGGGAGAAAAAGGGGTAAAAAATAAATAAAATAAAAAAATAATAAAAAAAAAATAAATTTGATGTTCCTTTTGATGGCATAGGCCCTTCTGGCCTTGTCTCTCAGATCGTTCACAGCTTTGTGAAAGTTACCTCTGACGCTGATGTTTAGGCAGAGGTACGTTTTTTGGTGTGCTAGATGGGTGGGGTGTCTAGATGGAATTTGTATTTGTGGACCTGGCAACTGGACATTTTTTTTTTCAATATTATTTTTGTCTTACTGAGATTTACTGTCAGGGCCCATTTCTGACAGAATCTGTGCAGAAGATCTAGGTGCTGCTGTCGGCCCTTCTTGGTTGGGGACAGAAGCACCAGATCATCAGTAAACAGTAGACATTTGACTTCAGATTCTAGTAGGGTGATGCCGAGTGCTGCAGACTGTTCTAGTGACCTCACCAATTCGTTAATATATAAGTTGAAGAGGGTGGTGCTCAAGCTGCATCCCTGTCTCACCCCACGGCCCTGTGGAAAGAAATGGGTGTTTTTGCCAATTTTAACCACACACTTCTTGTTTGTGTACATGGATTGTATAATGTCATATGTTTTTCCCCCAAGACTGCTTTCCATTCATTTAAATTTTTATTTTATTTATTTATTTCACCTTTATTTAACCAGGTAGGCAAGTTGAGAACAAGTTCTCATTTACAATTGTGACCTGGCCAAGATAAAGCCAAGCAGTTCGACACATACAACAACAGAGTTACACATGGAGTAAAACAAACATACAGTCAATAATACAGTATAAACAAGTCTATATACGATGTGAGCAAATGAGGTGAGATAAGGGAGGTAAAGGCAAAAAGGCCATGGTGGCAAAGTAGATACAATATAGCAAGTAAAACACTGGAATGGTAGATTTGCAATGGGAGAATGTGCAAAGTAGAAATAAAAATAATGGGGGTGCAAAGGAGCAAAATAAATAAATTAATTAAATACAGTAGGGAAAGAGGTAGTTGTTTGGGCTAAATTATAGGTGGGCTATGTACAGGTGCAGTAATCTGTGAGCTGCTCTGACAGTTTATGCTTAAAGCTAGTGAGGGAGATAAGTGTTTCCAGTTTCAGAGATTTTTGTAGTTCGTTCCAGTCATTGGCAACAGAGAACTGGAAGGAGAGGCGGCCAAAGAAAGAATTGGTTTTGGGGGTGACTAGAGAGATATACCTGCTGGAGCGTGTGCTACAGATGGGAGATGCAATGGTGACCAGCGAGCTGAGATAAGGGGGGACTTTACCTAGCAGGGTCTTGTAGATGATATGGAGCCAGTGGGTTTGGCGACGAGTATGAAGCGAGGGCCAGCCAACGAGAGCGTACAGGTCGCAATGGTGGGTAGTATATGGGGCTTTGGTGACAAAACGGATTGCACTGTGATAGACTGCATCCAATTTGTTGAGTAGGGTATCGGAGGCTATTTTGTAAATGACATCGCCAAAGTCGAGGATTGGTAGGATGGTCAGTTTTACAAGGGTATGTTTGGCAGCATGAGTGAAGGATGCTTTGTTGCGAAATAGGAAGCCAATTCTAGATTTAACTTTGGATTGGAGATGTTTGATATGGGTCTGGAAGGAGAGTTTACAGTCTAACCAGACACCTAAGTATTTGTAGTTGTCCACGTATTCTAAGTCGGAGCCGTCCAGAGTAGTAATGTTTGACAGGCGGGTAGGTACAGGTAGCGATCGGTTGAAGAGCATGCATTTAGTTTTACTTGTATTTAAGAGCAATTGGAGGCCACGGAAGGAGAGTTGTATGGCATTGAAGCTTGCCTGGAGGGTTGTTAACACAGTGTCCAAAGAAGGGCCAGAAGTATACAGAATGGTGTCGTCTGCGTAGAGGTGGATCAGAGACTCACCAGCAGCAAGAGCGACCTCATTGATGTATACAGAGAAGAGAGTCGGTCCAAGAATTGAACCCTGTGGCACCCCCATAGAGACTGCCAGAGGTCCGGACAGCAGACCCTCCGATTTGACACACTGAACTCTGTCAGAGAAGTAGTTGGTGAACCAGGCGAGGCAATCATTTGAGAAACCAAGGCTGTCGAGTCTGCCGATGAGGATGTGGTGATTGACAGAGTCGAAAGCCTTGGCCAGATCAATGAATATGGCTGCACAGTAATGTTTCTTATCGATGGCGGTTAAGATATCATTTAGGACCTTGAGCGTGGCTGAGGTGCACCCATGACCAGCTCTGAAACCAGATTGCATAGCAGAGAAGGTATGGTGAGATTCAAAATGGTCGGTAATCTGTTTGTGGACTTGGCTTTCGAAGACCTTAGAAAGGCATGGTAGGATAGATAAAGGTCTGTAGCAGTTTGGGTCAAGAGTGTCACCCCCTTTGAAGAGGGGGATGACCGCAGCTGCTTTCCAATCTTTGGGAATCTCAGACGACACGAAAGAGAGGTTGAACAGGCTAGTAATAGGGGTGGCAACAATTTTGGCAGATAATTTTAGAAAGAAAGGGTCCAGATTGTCTAGCCCGACTGATTTGTAGGGGTCCAGATTTTGCAGCTCATTCAGAACATCAGCTGAGCAGATTTGGGAGAAGGAGAAATGGGGAAGACTTGGGCGAGTTGTTGTGGGGGGTGCAGTGCTGTTGACCGGGGTAGGAGTAGCCAGGTGGAAAGCATGGCCAGCCGTAGAAAAATGCTTATTGAAATTCTCAATTATGGTGGATTTATCAGTGGTGACAGTGTTTCCTATCTTCAGTGCAGTGGGCAGCTGGGAGGAGGGGTTCTTATTCTCCATGGACTTTACAGTGTCCCAGAACTTTTTTGAGTTAGTGTTGCAGGAAGCAAATTTCTGCTTGAAAAAGCTAGCCTTGGCTTTTCTAACTGCCTGTGTATAATGGTTTCTAGCTTCCCTGAACAGCTGCATATCACGGGGGCTGTTCGATGCTAATGCAGAATGCCATAGGATGTTTTTTTGTTGGTTAAGGGCAGTCAGGTCTGGGGAGAACCAAGGGCTATATCTATTCCTGGTTCTAAATTTCTTGAATGGGGCATGTTTATTTAAGATGGTTAGGAAGGCATTTAAAAAAAATATCCAGGCATCCTCTACTGACGGGATGAGATCAATATCCTTCCAGGATACACCGGCCAGGTCGATTAGAAAGGCCTGCTCGCTGAAGTGTTTCAGGGAGCGTTTTACAGTGATGAGTGGAGGTCGTTTGACCGCTGACCCATTACGGATGCAGGCAATGAGGCAGTGATCGCTGAGATCTTGGTTGAAAACAGCAGAGGTGTATTTAGAGGGCAAGTTGGTTAGGATGATATCTATGAGGGTGCCCGTGTTTAAGGCTTTGGGGAGGTACCTGGTAGGTTCATTGATAATTTGTGTGAGGTTGAGGGCATCAAGTTTAGATTGTAGGATGGCTGGGGTGTTAAGCATGTTCCAATTTAGGTCGCCTAGCAGCACAAGCTCTGAAGATAGATGGGGGGCAATCAGTTCACATATGGTGTCCAGAGCACAGCTGGGGGCAGAGGGTGGTCTATAGCAGGCGGCAACGGTGAGAGACTTGTTTTTAGAGAGGTGGTTTTTTAAAAGTAGAAGTTCAAATTGTTTGGGTACAGACCTGGATAGTAGGACAGAACTCTGCAGGCTATCTTTGCAGTAGATTGCAACACCGCCCCCTTTGGCAGTTCTATCTTGTCTGAAAATGTTGTAGTTTGGAATTAAAATGTCTGAATTTTTGGTGGTCTTCCTAAGCCAGGATTCAGACACAGCTAGAACATCCGGGTTGGCAGAGTGTGCTAAAGCAGTGAATAGAACAAACTTAGGGAGGAGGCTTCTAATGTTAACATGCATGAAACCAAGGCTATTATGGTTACAGAAGTCGTCAAAAGAGAGCGCCTGGGGAATAGGAGTGGAGCTAGGCACTGCAGGGCCTGGATTCACCTCTACATCGCCAGATGAACAGAGTAGGAGTAGAATAAGGGTGCGGCTAAAAGCAATAAGAATTGGTCGTTTAGAACGTCTGGAACAGAGAGTAAAAGGAGGTTTCTGGGGGCGATAAAATAGCATCAAGGTATAATGTACAGACAAAGGTAAGGTAGGATGTGAATACAGTGGAGGTAAACCTAGGTATTGAGTGATGAAGAGAGAGATATTGTCTCTAGAAACATCATTGAAAACAGGAGATGTCATTGCATGTGTGGGTGGTGGAACTAATAGGTTGGATAAGGTATAATGAGAAGGACTAGAGGCTCTACAGTGAAATAAGCCAATAAACACTAACCAGAACAGCAATGGACAAGGCATATTGACATGAAGGAGAGGCATGCTCAGTCGAGTGATCAAAAGGGTCCAGTGAGTGGAGAGGTTGGTTGGGGTCACTGCGATTTAGACAGCTAAATCGGTAGCAAGCTAGCATAGGAGCAAGCTAGCATAAGATGGAGGTCTGTTATTAGCCAACTCTTGCGTTCCGTCAGTAGATTAGTGGGTTTCCGTGTGGTAGAGGGGATGAATCCAAATCACACAACAACAACAAAAATAAAAACAATAGATATAGTTATAGAGGCCCAAGAAGAAAAATAAATAAATAAATAAAAATAAAATAAAAATTGTCCGATTGTCTATTCAGATAGCAGCCGATAAGATAGCCAACGGCTAGCAGGCCGCAGATGGGCGCCCAGGCAACGTTGCGCCGGAGGAGCCAGCCGGACAGTTCCCTCGGGTAGACAACGTCGGCAGTCTAACCGTGAATGCCCGGTGGGGCTCCGCGTAGGCAGCAAAACGGGTCCGGATAGGTGACTGCAGCCCAGGAGTGATTGATGGAACTCTTCAGCTGGCTAGCTCCGGAACAATTGATGTTAGCTCCGGAATCGCCGAAAGCCGATAGTCACACGGATAGCAGCTAGCTAGCTGCGAGATCCAGGCATGGACGTCCAGAGCCAGCGGCCGAAATCCAGGGACATGGAGAGAAAAATTGGTCCGATATGTTCCGCTCCGAGCCGCGCTGCGCTGCACCGCACAAAACTGGCGATAGATTCTCGAGCCAAAGGACAGCCGATGACCACAAACCGTGGTCAGCTGAGTACCAACGATTAGCCAGTAAATAAGCTAACTAGCTTCTGAACTAGCCCCTGAACCAGCTTCAGAGTAGCTTCTGGACCAGCTTCTGGCTAGCTCCCGGCTAGCTTCTGGCTAATTTCTGGCTAGCCTCTCGGAGGATCACAGATCTGAGGTAAATAATACTTTTTTATATAAATATAAATTGGTGAAACGGATTGCAGGAGAGTGTTCTGAAGATGAGTTTTTGGAAAATTAAAAATGTATGTGAAAAAAAAGTTGTAAATATATATATATACGGGACACGACAGGACGAGGACAAAAAAACGTCTGAACTGCTATGCCATCTTGGTCTCACATGAGTGGATAGCAGACCCTCATGCCAAACTGAGTCAAAAGTTTTTTTTTTAAATCAACCAAGCATGAGAAGACTTTTCCTTTGATTTGTTTGTCAATTAGAGTGTGCAGTTAGGGTGTGCATTTGCTCAGTACATCGCTTTCACTGAGGAAATGTATGAGTCTGCAGTTATTGATAAAGCAGAGGATTTTCCCAAGGTTGCTGTTGATGCATATCCCACAGTAGTTATTGGGGTCAAATTTGGATTGGGGTGATCAGTCCTTGGTTTCAAATATTGGGGAAGATGCCAGAGCTGAGGATGATGTTAAATAGTTTAAGTATAGCCAATTGGAATTCATTTAATTTAGGATACCATCAACACCGCAGGCCTTTTGGGGTTGGAGAGTTTGTATTTTGTCCTGTAGTTCATTAAATTTAATTAGAGAATCTACTGGGTTCTGGTTCTTTAATTCTAAGATTTATATTTGATTATGGATGTGTTTTTGCTGTTTGTTCTTTGTTCTTTGTTATAGAGCCAAAAATATTGTTTTGGATAGATAATTCTTCATGTTGTTGTTTGTTTAGTTAGTGTGTTCACATTTTCTCAGAGGTGGTTAGATTCTATGGATTCTTCAGTTACATTGAGCTGATTTCTGACGTACTGTTCCTTCTTTTTCCATAGGTTATTTCTGTATTGTTTTAGATATTCACCATAGTGAAGGCGTAGGCTCAGGTTTCCTCGGTCTCTATGTTTTTGGTTGGATACGTTTCTCAATTTCTTTCTTAGGTTCACACCTTAAGTATTACAGTGAAACGTTTTGTCCAGGAAGTTGAAATCATGCTTCTGTTTTGACTAATTTAACAGTGAGTTGGGTCTGCTCTATACCAAATTAGCATAACCCTTGAGCCTCTTCCCTGTTACACACCTAGTGGTTTGGTGGATGGGACTGCCAGCTCTCTGTAACCTAGAGGGCAACCAGTGGGTCCGTTTCCTCTGTACTCTGTACCATGTTTCTTGTAAGATGACAATGTTTGTATTTCCTATTTATGTTATGAAGTTTGGGTTCCTGCTCTTAAGATGACCTCAGACCTTGTATATTCTCTCTCTCTCTCTCTCTCTCTCTCTCTCTCTCTCTCTCTCTCTCTCTCTCTCTCTCTCTCTCTCTCTCTCTCTCTCTCTCAATTCATATTGGCTTATTGGCTCTGTTTGACACAATGACCATATTTATGGAACAGTTGTGTGTAGTTACCCATTTTGTTCCAGAGACACCTTCCCACTATGGAAAAGGATGCTCTGTTACCACATGAATGGCAGTACTGTATTAGTGTTTGTCCAGGTGGGTGAATGACTGGTTCTGTTTGCCCCACAGCATATGATCCAGTGTTAAATCAACAGTGAGGACTGGTATAGACACTGGAACAGTGCTGAATTAAAACACTTGGTATAAAGCCTTATTTCCCAGAGTGTCTTACTTTTCAAGTGAATTGTAGAGTTACCACCCATGAATGTATTTGTTAGTGACAGAGACATGGTTTCACAAGGCCTTAATTTGAGGTTCTACACTCTAAACATGACAATTAACTCTGTAAGTGTTGAATTAACACACATTGGTGTAAAATAACCACAGTGTTGGTGTTAATTAACAGAGTTGAATCAAAACCCTGACCATCCTTGATGGAATTGTTTGTTTCAATATCTATGTTTGCATGTACATTGATTGATTCATTAATCCTATGCTCCTCAAATATAAATTAGAATCATTTTCTAAACTAATCCAATATGTTACTTGGATTTTTTTGCACCTGTTACTAAAATGGTTGTTCCAGTTTAGATGCTTTGGGTAGTCTCATATTTCTGTCTTCCCAACTCTGGCAGTCATTCTGAAGGTTGCAGGTTAATTCAACACTGTTCAGTGTCTATACGGGTCCACACTTTGTGTTAATTTAACACTGGGGAATTTGCTGTGCCACTATTAGCATGAGTTGACATACAGATGGATATACAGCACTTTTTATTCAATTTGTTTGTTTTTTATTCATATTGGCTCTCTTTGCAGCAGGCAACAAACAGTTACCACCAAAACCTGCCCTGTCAGTTTGCCATAGAAACAGCTGTGCAATATATGTTGTGCTAATGTGTACAGTACTGTGTACAGCTTTGTACAGGACACAGTGCCTGGTGGCTGTTTAGTGATCAAATAGCTATATTGCTTTGCAGTGTTGTCTATTGTTATTGGTGACTTGCTAAGTGGTGCACTGCCTACAGAGGTGTTACAGTCTGACCTTCCTTAGTGAAAATTATATCTGAAATCTACTACTTATTACTAACAGCAGCCTCCACCTCCTCCTCTCTTAGTTAAATCTTAACTCAAATGAATGTGCATGCACAACGCATATGTTTCACAGACACCTATGTTCTACCGGAAGCCTATACCGTTGGTTTCTGACTTTTTCAGTATTCCTAACCCTTGCTGTCATTTTGAATGCAGTTTGCAGATTAGTATAAATATCCCCATTCTGGCTGAGTCCCAATAGGAACTTTGCAAGCCAGCATGATGTCAATTGCAAGCCTGAGGTGGCCTGTAAATTGAGTTTCAGGCCATTGTATTAGGGTAAAACTAGGCCCCTCACAATAAAGATTTACTAAATATATTAAATAATTGTATTTAACAATTACATATTCACATACTATTTTTGTTTGGTGAAGGGCACAAGTTTGAGAATGACTAAATGCAACAACCATGTCTCTGTCACTAGCAAACACAGCCATGGGTGGTACTAGTAATTCTAAAATCCCCTTGAATGGCACCCTGGGAAATATGCAAACAAGGCTTCAACCCTACTGCAGGGTTATAGTGTACCAAAGTACGAGTCATAATACCCATAAAACCTAGATGTCAAATAAGGAAATGGTTCCAATCGTTTATCCACCATTCATTTTTACCATAGGGGATTTTAAAAACACTTAAAATAAGGTCTGTGTTTCGTGTAGGCTTACCCTGGCATGACGTTTTGATAACTGTGTAAATTTCTATAGGACAAGGTGACTTTTATCGATGTATTCGCCTGTATTTAACCCCCAAAATGAAATTCTAGTTAGCTGTTTATGTGGCTATTGTGAAGAACTCCAAATGCCGATGATCTGGACTAGACTGCCGAATCAAGGCAAAGGTACGAATCTCTGGATTAACTATCTAATGTTAAATTGGCTAAATTTCTTTAAATGTACAAAATTGTAAATGTACAATTGTGTGAACTGTCTTGTGCAAGTTTGAAATTGCCACAGTACCTCTTAGCAAAGTTGTCAGCTAGAGATGACGTGCAGGAGCTTGCAGGGATTTGTAGTTTTGTATGATGTCTACTTTGATCTAATTAGCAAATGTAGAATCTGAGAGTAAATAGAGCTGAATATATTAATAAAGGTCACCTTGTCTGAGAGAGATTTACATGGTTATCAAAATATCACGCCAGGGTAAGTCTACACGAAACAGCACTTATTTAAAAAAAAAAAAAATGTCCTATGGGAAAAATGAATGGTGGAAAAACGATTGGAACCATTTCCCTGTTTGACTGCTAGGTTTTATGGGTATTAAGACACCTCCATTGTGGGTCTCTATTCCCGGAGGGCTGAAACATTTCAAGATCATTCCATAGAGGGCAGAGTGTCTGTGGGTTTTTTGGTTTTTCAATTAAGCCCTAGACATCCAGGTGAGGGGAGTTCCTTACTAATTAGTGACCTTAATTACTCAATCAAGTACAAGGGAGGAGGGAAAATCCAGACCCTCAGCCGTCCTTGGAATGAGTTTGGCATGTGGCATCACTCTTAAGAACCTTATTTTGTTCCAACTTGCACCTCAGGCTGCAGTGTTTGTTGGCACCATCAAAGTAGCTCTGTCAACACTTTCACTGAGGCAAGGTGTTTCAGGTCCATACAGCTCAATGGGGGGATTGGAAGGTGGTGATAATAAGGTTTTTAATGTGTTTAATCATGGTAGCAGCCCTGATATACAAACCCCTCACCCCTACCCCCCTGGCCAACCTCTAATTATACTACCCTTTATGTGAAGGTGGTGAAATTGAGGCCAGAGTAGGAACACAGAAGGCTGCAGAGGGGAGGACGGCTCATAATTATACCCGGAATGGCGGGGATGGAATGGCATCAAACACATCCAATCATTACCACGAGCCCGTCCTCCCCAGAAAAGGTGCCACCAACCTTCTGTGAGTAAGCGTGTGAGTTTTGCTTGCTTTGTAATTTACTATTCTAGCTACAGGCAGACAGACAGACATACTGGCAGACAGACATGCATGAACATGAGCTCATGTTTCCAGCGTACAGAATGTTTCTCTACACTAGCGAACCACAGGTGTTTTCATTGTTAATTAAATGGTTTTCACAATCAGACCATTTTTGGATAGCAACCATGTCCAGCCTACAACTGTCCTCCACTGACCCTCAGGCAAAATAATTGTTATTTACTTTTACAGGCACTATGTGTGGAGCTATTAAATTATCTAGTTTATTGTAACGCCCCTAGGCTCTTTACAGAATCAGATCTGATAAACCATTGTTATCAGTATTGAGTTCCGAAGTTGTAGCCTCGTAATTGGTTACCACTGCGCTATCAACTATCCTTGCAAGGAACATTCATGAAAGCTCGCAAGATCAGGCGGCTTAGGAGGCTACTGAAGTTGGTCCCTGGGGACAATAATATCCTCTGTATATCAGTGGAGGCTGCTGAGGGGAGGACGGCTCATAATAATGGCTGTAAAGGAGCAAATGGAATGGTATCAAACACATACTGTATACTGGCTTTAACAGGGTCATCTCCAGAGGGTCCCAGGATCCCTGAAGAGACCAGTGTTTTATTTTCCTTGTGAGAAGAGAATTCATTTCATCCACAGTTCCTCCTCAGTCCAATTTATGGCCCGTTGTTGCTGCTGCCAGCCTGTCAACAGGTTTCTTCAACACAGTGCAGTTAATCCTGTATGAACACTCCAACCCAGTAACGAGAGAGAGAGAGATATGAGAAAGAGGGGGGAGTTGAGAAAGAGAGACAGAGATGAGAAAGAAGGGGGGTTTGAGAGAGTTAAGAAAGAAGGGGGGTTGAGAAAGAAAGAAAGAAGGGGGGTTCAGAAAGAGAGAAGAGAGAAGGGGGAGGTTTGAGAGAGAGAAACTCTTGAGCCTAACAATGGCAGGAGAGTTTCACAGACCCCCCCACCCGCCCACCCACCCAAACGCAGAGGCCTTTGAAGCCCCCATGGCAGAGGTTATTACAATACTGTACCCCATGGATATTCAAAATAACACTGCACGGGATAAGTACAAATATGATACGGAGCCCCGCCGATTCATCATGACTGGACTACCGACGTAATCCACCCGAGGGTTTTTTTCAACAGGCTCCTCCGTCGCGATGTCCCCTGAATGCCATTCTGCTAGCCTGCTAGCTGCGGCCCACTAGCTGTCTAGAGAATATCAGACAGTTAGCTGAAGAGGTCCATCAGCCAATTTCTTGTGCTACTATACATATTTTGCCATTTGGCCTGGACCCTTTTACTACACGGAGCCCTGCTGATCCATCAAAACTGGTCTGCCGACGTAACCACACGAGGGGGCTACAACAGACTTCTTCCGTCACAACATCCTTCTAAGGCCCTTCTGTTAACCTGCTATCCCCGGCCCGTCAGCTGTCTGAATCGCAGTGTCTCCAGCTCACGTAGCTACTCACTGGACCTCTTGGTTCATTCCAGACCTGACTGCCCTTGACCAGCACAAAAACATCCTGTGGCGTTCTGCATTAGCATCGAATAGCCCCCTCGATATGCAACTTTTCAGGGAAGTTAGGAACCAATACACACAGGCAGTTAGAAAAGCTAAGGCAAGCTTTTTCAAACATAAATTTTCATCCTGTAGCACAAACTCCAAAAAGTTCTGGGACACTGCAAAGTCCATGGAGAATAAGAGCACCTCCTCCCCGCTGCCAACTGCACCTAGGCTAGGAAACACTGTCACCACCGATAAATCCACGATAATTGAGATTTTCAATAAGCATTTTTCTACGGCTGGCCATGCTTTCCACCTGGCTACCTCTACCACGGTCAACAGCCCTGCACCCTCAACAGCAATGTGCCCAAGCCTCCCCCATTTCTCCTTCACCCAAATCCAGATAGCTGATGTTCTGAAAGAGCTGCAAAATCTGGACCCCTACAAATCAGCCGGGCTAGACAATCTGGACCCTCTCTTTCTAAAATTATCAGCCAAAATTGTTGCAACCCTTATTACTAACCTGAACAATCTTTCATATCATCTGAGATCCCCAAAGATTGGAACACTGCCTCGGTCATCCCACTCTTCAAAGGAGGAGACACTAGACCCAAACTGCTATCTATCCTACCCTGCCTTTCTAAGGTCTTCGATAGCCAAGTTAACAAACAGATCACTGACCATTTCAAATCCCACCATACCTTCTCCTCTATGTAATCTGGTTTCCGAGCTGGTCATGGGTGCACCTCAGCCATGCTCAAGGTCCTAAACGATATCATAACCGCCATCGATAAGAGACAATACTGTGCAGCTGTATTAATTTACGTGGCCAAGGCTTTCGACACTCTGTCAATCACCACATTCTTATCGGCAGACTCAACAGCCTTGGTTTCTCAAATGACTGCTTCTACTAGTTCATCAACTACTTCTCAGACAGAGTTTTCAGTGTGTCAAATTGGAGGTCCTGTTGTCCGGACCTATGGCAGTCTCTATGGGGGTGCCACAGGGTTCAATTCTCAGGCTGACTCTTTTCTCTGTATACATCAATGATGTCGCTCTTGCTGCTGGTTATTCTCTGATCCACCTCCTACGCAGACGACACCATTCTGTATACTTCTGGCCCTTCTTTGGACACTGTGTTAACTAACCTCATTGGCTGGCCCTCGCTTCATACTCGTCACCAAACCCACTGGCTCCAGGTCATCTATAAGTCTTTGCAAGGTAAAGCCCCACCTTAGCTCAGCTCACTGGTCACCATAGCAGCACCCACCCGTAGCACGAGCTCGAGCAGGTATATTTCACTGGTCACCCCCAAAGCCAATTCCTCCTTTGGCCGCCTTTCCTTCCAGTTCTCTGCTGCCAATGACTGGAATGAATTGCAAAAATCACTGAAGCTGGAGACTCATATCTCCCTCACTAACTTTAAGCACCAACTGTAAGAGGAGCTCAAAGATCACTGCACCTGTACATAGACCATCTGTAAATAGCCCATCCAACTACCTCATCCCCATACTGTTATTTATTTTTTTGCTCCATTGCACCCCAGTATCTCTACTTGCACGTTCATCTTCTGCACATTCATCACTCCAGTGTTTAATTGAGAAATTGTCATTATTTCACCACTATGGCCTATTTATTGCCTTACCTCCCTTATCTTACCTCATTTGCACACACTGTATATAGGCTTTTTCTATTGTGTAATTGACTGTATGTTTGTTTATTCCATGTGTAACTCTGTGTTGTTGTATGTGTCAAACTGCTTTGCTTTATCTTGGCCAGGTCGCAGTTGTAAAGGAGAACTTGTTCTCAACTAGCCTACCTGGTTAAATAAAGGTGAAATAAAAAATACATATTTTTTAATGTGTACAAGTCTGGGACAGTGATGGTGCAAGGCATCCTCATGCAGTTCCAGCAGCAGGACTTTTTCGGGATCAAAGAGAGAGCACAGCAGGAAAAGATCTCTCTCTGTGACAACTCCCCCATCCTGAGTGAGTCTGATCACACCTCTTCAAACTGTCCTGCAGACGACGATTGTCACCCCCCCCCCCCCCCAGCACTGAACACACCCAGGTCCACAACTGCACTGCTTCTCCATCATAGAGAGGAATAAATTCACAGAGCTGGAGAGAGACATGGTGGAGCTCAGAGCGCTAGTCCACACAATACAGACAGAACAAACCCACAAAACAGACCAACACCACAATACCTCCCCAACAAGACCCAGAGGGCAGAAAGTGGAGCTGGACTGCTGTCTGAGAGAGCTGGCCGCTCTACGGACTGAGGTGAGAGAACTTAGAGGTACACATGGAACTGAAGGAGGTGACAGAGAGACAGAGAGCAAGGTATTCCCCCAGAGAAGCCAGCAGAACAGCTCCCCTCAGACCCGGACCACAACCTCAACACCACAATGGGACAGACAACACAGGACCCACCAACCTAACAGACCCCACCCCCTCTTAACAGCCCCCCTGTCAGTTCCCCTGATAGCTCTCTTGACAACCCCCACACATCCATTGAGGACACACAAAAGCCAGAGGTTGTGCTCCTCATTGACTCAAATGGCAAATACATTCAAGAGGATAAACTTTTTCCCAAACACAAAGTGGCTAAACTCTGGTGCCCAAACGCTAGGCATGCCCTGGAGCTGTCCCCCAGCCACATCATAATTCACACGGGCACAAATGACCTGAGGGCCCAGCAGGAAAGGGTTGCCACAGCACTCAAGTAATTGATTGAAAAAGCTTATTCCACTTTTCCAAGTGGTTATCTCCACCCTGCTACCACGAAAATACATTCACCCTGCCACTATACAGCGGGTGAATGCAAGCATTTCGCGAACTTAATGTCTACCTGGCCCACCACTCCACCCTGGCCCACCACTCCACCCTGGCCCACCACTCCACCCTGGACTTGAACAGCCTTTACAACCAGGTCCACCTCTACAAGGCAGCCATCCCAACTTTTGCCAGGACCTTGAAGGACGTAACCCTTAACCGTAGCCCCTCACACAGGAGCAACAGAACAACGGACACCCCGCCGAGACCAGCAAGACACCCTCCCAGACCTACAAGACCCAACCCCTGTAGGACCTGCACCGGGAAAACCCACGCCAAGAGGACCTACACCCAGACCACAGCATCAGCAGCCACACCCCAACCAGCCAAGACCATCCCAGGCAAACACTGGCCACACCCTATATAGGCCCCCCCATATCAGACCTATGCCCCTTCTGCCCAGTCCATGCCCCCTTCCCCTGCGGCAAGCACCTCAACATGACAGCAGGACATGTGAGCAGAGCAACAGGCCCAACCCCCACTATTACACCCGCCCAAGCCCCATCCTGCGACCTAAGAGTAATGTATCAGATGCTCAATATGCTCTGCTCACACCTACTGTGATGATCCGGACCTAAACCACACAAAAACAACACTATGGAAGACAAAGATTTTACTATCTCATCCTGAAACATACAAGGTCTGACCCACTCTAGGTTACAGAGAGCTGGTAGTCCCATCCACCAAACTACCAGGTGTGAAACAGGGAAGAGACTAATGCTAATTTGGTATAGAGCAGACCTAACCCACTCTATTAAACTAGTCAAAACAGGAACATTTTACATCAATCTACAAATGAATAAGGAAATGATCTCAACAGAGAAAAATGGCATCATGTGTGCTACCTATATCCCCGCAATAGAAGCCCCATACTTCAATGATGACAGCTTCTCCATTCTAGAGAGGGAGATCAACAATTTCCAGGCTCAGGGACATGTACTAGTCTGTGGCGACCTAAATGCCAGAAATGGACGAGAACCTGACACTCTCAGCACACAGGGGGACAAACACCTACTTGGAGGTGACAGCTTTTCCTCCCCCATAAGCCCCCCTAGACACATTTACGACAACAAAAATGGGTCATGACTCCTGCAGCTCTGTCGGACGCTGGGTATGTACATGTGTCAATTGTAGGCTTCGAGGGGACTCCTACGGTAGATACACCTATAGCTCATCTCTTGGCAGTAGTACCGTAGAATACTTTATCACTGACCTCAACCAATAGTCTCTTAGAGCATTCACAGTCAGTCCACTGACACCCCTATAAGATCACAGCTAAAACAAACACTTGAACAGAGCTGTGCTCAATCATGAGGCATCAAAGCCAAAGGAACTGAATACTATTAAGAAATGCTATATATGGAAGGAAAGTAGTGTGGAAATCTACCAAAAAATTGGCAATGGGTTCTATACATTTTTTTTTGTTGCCACATCTTAATTGGGCTGTCAAATGTTATGTTCCTTTTGATGTCATAGAAGGCCCTTCTTGCCTTGTCTCTCAGATCGTCCACAGCTTTGTGGAAGTTACCTGTGGTGCTGCTATTTAGCCGAGGTATGTATAGTTTTTTGTGTGCTCTAGGGCAGGCTTTCCCAAACTTGGTCCTGCCCTCCCCCCAGTGTCTGTGAGGTTACCATCCATCCCTCCCCAGCAGTACAGCAGAAGAGGGATAGAGGGAGAAGAGTTCAGTAGACAGGGACAGTTCAGTAGTAATAGATGTCTCAGTCAACCCGGCCTTATCTACATGTACATACTACCTCAATCAGCCTGACTAACCGGTGTCTGTATGTAGCCTCACTGCTTTTATAGCCTTGCTTCTGTATATAGCCTGTCTTTTTACTGTTGTTTTATTTCTTTACCTACCTATTGTTCACCTAACACCTTTTTTGCACTATTGGTTAGAGCCTGTAAGTAAGCATTTCACTGTAAGGTCTACACCTGTTGTATTTGGCGCACGTGAAAAATAAACTTTGATTTGATTTGATTCAGCATGGCTCTATAAGTCTAAATGGATCCTGAGCTGCGATTGTAGCGCTACGCTAGCCGGGGGATTTATCTGGCCAAAGACTTATGAACATGGGCCGGCATCGTGGGTCCCACAGAAACTGGACAGGGGAGCCCAGGGGAGCCTAGCGGAGCCCCAGAGCAGCCCAGCTCATGCTGGAGGGACTCCGCAGGGACAGAGCCTCTCTTCTGGGATGAGGAAGTCTGTCCCCTGGCTGACAGCCTCTGGAGAGAAGCTGGAGGGTGTACTGATAAAGTATTCAGGCGGCAGGAAGTTTAGTCATTTGGACAGCTATTGGTCTATACTGTGGTAGCCTATGTACAGCCACATAGAATCAAATCATATTTTATTTGTCACATACACATGGTTAGCAGATGTTAATGTGAGTGTAGCGAAATGCTTGTGCTTCTAGTTCCGACCATGCAGTAATATCTAACAAGTAATCTAACAATTTCACAACAACACACAAGTGTAAAGGAATGAATAAGAATATGTTAATAAAAATATATATGGACGAGCGATGGCCGAACGGCATAGGCAAGATGCAGTAGATGGTATAGAGTACAGTATATACATATGAGATGAGTAGTGTAGGGTATATAAACATTATATAAAGTGCCATTGTTTAAAGTGATTAGTGATACATTTATTACATCCCAATTTAAAATGTTAAAGTGGCTAGGGATTGAGTCAGTATTGTCATGACGTTGGCCTGGGGGTAGGTTTATGACAGTCATAAATACCTCTCCCCCCTTTTTCCTCTCTCTACCCTACTGATGTGACATTTGAAAAGCCCTTGGTTAACATAGAGATGCTGGGAACATCAGAAGGTGGGGGGAAATTAACTATATTCTGGTAATCCGACCAATTGACCATATGCGGTGGTAGTTAATGAATATGATGTCAGTCCGGCTGTCATCTGAGACATTCTCATCAATGGATAGGATGACATAAACTCTACAGTGGAAAGTCTGCACATTGTAGTTATCGGATTCACATGGAATTGTTGTTCAATATAAATGTTTGAATATAAAATTATTGGTGAAAAGATTACATGTAATTGTAGCTTCCAAATGAGAGATTTGGGTTTTCATAAGGTTAGGGCTCTGCTCAATCAGGGACCCGCCCCTGTGAAGACACATGGGCTGTAAACTATGAAAACACACCCTTCTCCCTCCACTATATAAAGCCTTGTTGAAAATGTAACCTCCTGTTCCGAGGATGTGAGGACGACGGTCCATACGTTAAAAGGACTAACATGTCAACTGTTCCGGGTACATTAGGATGACGATCCGATGTCAGAATGGTTCAGATAATAACTACAGGACAAAGCCAATCTCAGCGTGAGCTTTGGTTGTGAATGGTATGAATTTTGAACTCTTATTCACTACAGAAGTGATACCTCCTAGCCGTTGAGTTAGCAACAGCAGCTAAAAACATGGTCTATGAAAGGACAGACAGAGTATTCGGTCTACCACCCAACGACGACACTACTACATATCCAATTGACCACCATTTTAGAATGCATAAGATACTGTATTTACGATAGCATGGCTTCTCCCTTTGTTCCTCAAGTCATCCTGCTCTTTCACTCAAACCCAGCCCCCTTTTCTTTTGTGTAACCAGCTGTCATATCTGTTCCTTCCGCTAGGGACGTTTTGTAATCAAGGTATGATTCATTCTGTGTAGATGTAATTATGTGTGATTAGTTAGGTATTTAGTAAATAAATAATAAAACCCAATTTTTTATTGCTGATTCAACTTGTTAGCCAGGGTTCGTGAAGATAACCAAGAATTTACAACTTTCAGATGTGACTGAAATAAGTTGACGATTAATATTGACTGCTATTGATGTAAAATATTACTAGGTCTCTAAGAGTTTATTCGGAAGATAACTGCTCTATAAATATTATTTTGTGGTGCCCCGACTCTCTAGTTAATTACATTTTCATGATTAGCTCAATCAGGTAATATTAATTACAGAGAAAGGATTGTATAGAATAGAATGTCATATCACTTAATCCGGGATAGCCAAAGACATTTCAGTATGATGGCAGCAGCCACTCAATGTTAGTGATGGCTGTTTAACAGTCTGATGGCCTTGAGATAGAAGCTGTTTTTCAGTCTCTCGGTCCCTGCTTTGATGCACCTGTACTAACCTCGCCTTCTGGATGATAGCGGGGTGAACAGGCAGTGGCTCGGGTGGTTGTTGTCCTTGATGATCTTTATGGCCTTCCTGTGACATCGGGTGGTGTAGGTGTCCTGGAGGGCAGGTAGTTTGTCCCCGGTGATGCGTTGTGCAGACCTCACTACCCTCTGGAGAGCCTTACGGTTGTGGGCGGAGCAGTTGCCGTACCAGGCGGTGATACAGCCCGACAGGATGCTTTCGATTGTGCATCTGTAGAAGTTTGTGAGTGTTTTTGGTGACAAGCCAATTTTCTTCAGCCTCCTGAGGTTGAAGAGGCGCTGCTGCGCCTTCTTCACGACGCTGTCTGTGTGGGTGGACCAATTCAGTTTGTCTGTGATGTGTACGCCGAGGAACTTAAAACTTACTACCCTCTCCACTACTGTCCCGTTGATGTGGATAGGGGGGTGCTCCCTCTGCTGTCCACAATCATCTCCTTTGTTTTGTTGACGTTGAGTGTGAGGTTATTTTCCTGACACCACACTCTGAGGGCCCTCACCTCCTCCCTGTAGGCCGTCTCATCGTTGTTGGTAATCAAGCCTACCAATGTAGTGTTGTCTGCAAACTTGATGATTGAGTTGGAGGCGTGCATGGCCATGCAGTCATGGGTGAACAGGGAGTACAGGAGAGGGCTGAGAACACACCCTTGTGGGGCCCCAGTGTTGAGGATCAGCGGGGTGGAGATGTTGTTTCCTATCCTTACCACCTGGGGGCGGCCCGTCAGGAAGTCCAGGACCCAGTTGCACAGGGCGGGGTCGAGATCCAGGGTCTCGAGCTTGATGACGAGTTTGGAGGGTACAGTGGTGTTAAATGCTGAGCTGTAGTCGATGAACAGCATTCTCACATAGGTATTCCTCTTGTCCAGGTGGGTTAGGGCAGTGTGCAGTGTGATTGCGATTGCGTCGTTTGTGGACTTATTGAGGTGGTAAGCAAATTGGAGTGGGTCTAGGGTGTCAGGTAGGGTGAAGGTGATATGATCCTTGACTAGTCTCTCAAAGCACTTCATGATGACGGAGGTGAGTGCTACGTTGTGATAGTCATTTAGCTCAGTTACCTTAGCTTTCTTGGGAACTGGAACAATGGTGGCCCTCTTGAAGCATGTGGGAACAGCAGACTGGTATAAGGATTGATTGAATATGTCCGTAAACACACCAGCCAGCTGGTCTGCGCATGCACTGAGGACGCAGCTAGGGATGCCGTCTGGGCCGGCAACCTTGCGAGGGTTAACACGTTTAAATGCTTTACTCATGTTGGCTGCGGTGAAGAAGAGCCCGCAGGTTTTGGTAGCGGGCTGTGTCGTTGGCACTCTATTGTCCTCAACGCGAGCAAAGAAGTTGTTTAGTTTGTCTGGGAGCAGGACATCGTGGTCTGCGATGGGGCTGGTTTTATTTTGTAATCCGTGATTGACTGTAGACCCTGCTACATACCTCTCGTGTCTGAGCCGTTGAATTGCGACTTTACTTTGTCTCTATACTGATTTGATTGCCTTGCGGAGAGAATAGCTACAGTGTTTGTATTCGGTCATGTTTCCGGTCGCCTTGCCCTGATTGAAAGCAGTGGTTCGCACTTTCAGTTTTGCGCGAATGCTGCCATCAATCCACGGTTTCTGGTTGGGGAAGGTTTTAATAGTTGCTGTGGGTACAACATCACTGATGCACTTGCTAATAAACTCGCTCACTGAATCAGCGTATTCATCAATGTTGTTGTTCGACTCTATGCAGAACATATTCCAGTCCACGTGATCGAAGCAATCTTGAAGCGTGGAATCAGATTGGTCGGACCAGCGTTGAACAGACCTGAGGATGGGCGTTTTCTGTTTTAGTTTCTGTCTATAGGCTGGGAGCAACAAAATGGAGTCGTGATCAGATTTTCCAAAAGGAGGGCGGGGCAGGGGTTTGTATTCATCGCGGAAGTTAGAGTAACAATGGTCCAGGATTTTTTCCGCCCGGGTAGCACATTCGATATGCTGATAAAATTTAGGGATTCTTGTTTTCAGATTAGCCTTGTTAAAATCCACAGCTACAATGAATGCAGCCTCAGGATATGTGGTTTCCAGTTTACATAGAGTCCAATGAAGTTCGTTCAGGGCCATTGACGTGTCTGCTTGGGGGGGATATATACAGCTGTGATTATAATCGAAGAGAATTCTCTTGGTAGATAATGCAGTCGACATTTGATTGTGAGGATTTCTAGGTCAGGCGTGCAAAAGGACTTGAGTTCCTGTATGTTGTTATGATCACACCACGTCTCATTAATCATAAGGCATACACCCCCGCCCTTCTTCTTATCAGAGAGATGTGTTTCTGTCGAGCGCAATGCGTGAAGAAACCAGGTGGTTGGTCCGACTCCGATAGCGTGTCTCGAGTGAGCCATGTTTCCGTGAAGCAAAGAATGTTACAATCTCTGATGTCTCTCTGGAAGGCAACCCTTGCTCGGATTTCGTCTACCTTGTTGTCAAGAGACTGGACGTTGGCGAGTAGTATACTCGGGAGCGGTGCGCGATGTGCCCGTCTGCGGAGCATGACCAGAGGACCGCTTCTTCTGCCCCTCCTGCGGTGCCATTGTTTTGGGTCGCCGGCTGGGATCCGATCCATTGTGCTGGGTGGTGGGCCAAACAGAGGATCCGCTTCGGGAAAGTCGTATTCCTGGTTGTAATGTTGGTAAGTTGACGTTGCTCTTATATCCAGTAGTTCCTCCCGGAGGTATGTAAGGCTCCACAGCAAGTTCTCCAGTGTTAAATCAAAAATAACCACGTTTCCATCCACAGTTTTTATGCAAGTAAAGTCATACCGTATTAAAAAAATCACCACAGCTGTGATGGAAACAAGATGTTTCGGTATAATTGTGTAAATGCCGACAGATGATTTGAACGTTTGACATGGTGGGATCTTTTTGTGTCGCTAAAATTAATTATACGAGAAAGGGCGGTGGAAATGCCTTTATATGCAAATATTGATATAAAAACCATCATATTGAAGTTAACTTGGGGTCACACGATGACATGGGTGTGTGTTCCTCAGGAAACCTTAGGCTACAGATGAAATAATAGATGATGAACTTCACAGGGTGGTAAAAGTGTACAGTGATCTTGATGCTCTTTTCCAAGAAATATCTAGGGTCTTATTCTGGAGAGATGATGATCGATGCTTGACTACCGTTTCAGAAATATTCTCGCTCTTATCCCTAATAATGTCATCATGTAGAATAGCCTACCTGCACAGCCTACAGGCACAGCCTACCCGCACAGCATACCCACACATCTGCGAGCTGTTGGCTAGAGCGCACATGCCAAGACCATAGTAGGCACATTTTCTATTTAACTAAACTGTTTTTGTGATATACTGTAACCATCAGTAGAGTTGAAAATACGATGGAAATCCATTTAACTTTAGGTTTTTATTCAGTCCACAAAAACTTAAGCGAAAAAGTCCATTTTGTGTGCACTAAGTCATCACCCACATATTTTTATCCACAACAAGTCTGTTTGGTGGAAACACACCACTGGTGGAAAATATGCAGATTTTCTTTATGCAGATTCTAGAATATTTACATGAAAATCTATCACCAATTGGACGGAAAGATAGCTACTGAGAGTGTTAAATTAACACTGAATGTGTGGACCCATATAGACACTGGAACTGTGTTAAAAAACAATGATACTAAACGACCCAATGCCTGAAACCCAGCAGTTGGGTCATCCAAGCAACCCAGTATGCACTGTATGTCCTCAAAATAAGGCCTTATGAAATCCATATTGTATTGTGTTAAATAATTATATTTTAATGATAACATATTCACCTAGACATCACTTGGTAAAGTCCATAGGATTGAAAATAGATGAATGCAACTAGCATGTCTCTGTCACTGACAAATTCTGTCATGGGTGACAACTTCACAATTCACTCAAAAGGCAAACCACTCTGGGAAATATGCAAATAGAGTTTTATACTAAGCAGTGTGTTAATTCAACACTGTTCAATGTCTATACAGGTCAACACTTCCAGTGTTAATTGAACACCGCTTTATTACACATCGCAAATTCAGAGAGGATTCAGAGGAATGCTGTACTGTAGTGAAGTCATCTGGACAGCTTTCTACTGTAAATTTATATTCCAGATGTCCCCAACATGGCTATTGATTAACAACATGGCTCTAATTCGAATCATAATATTTACACCACCTGTCTGTGTCTTGTCTTGTTTACAATAATGAGGACATAATGCAGTTAAACGGAAGGTGACTGTTGTCTTTATGATGTTCTGTTAAAAGACCTTGTAAAGGACAGACATTTTACAGCTCTCACAAGCCCTTTTAAAATGTCCATTAAGCCTCGTGGCAAACGCTGGAGATTTATCACATGCTGTCTGTCGCCAGCCAAGCCATGTGTTATAGGTTGGGGGTTTTTGCCGCTCGCTCTGTTTAAAATTGAACAGGCCATGTTTTGTGGCTACGCTGTTTTGAGTGTGCTGTGTCGCTGGTAAAAGAGGCTGATGAATTGCATATCAGTATTGTGTCTTGTGTTGGTGTCAAAACCATTCAGAAGCTCTCTCTATTTATCTTTGTCTTTATATTAATTTCTCGCTCTCCCTTTCTTAGTCCTTGCTCTCTCGCTAAATAAAACAGACATGTACAGTCATTCACACACACACACACACACGCTACCTGCATAGCTCTCAGCAGACTCCGCCACCTGTACCTGGATGCTCCCACATCATCCTCTACTAGGAACAGCTCCAAGTGGCCTACTGTATATCAGAGCCTTGTCTGTAGCTGGCCTACAGTACATCAGAGCATTGTTTGTAGCTGGCCTACTGTACATCAGAGCCTTGTCTGTAGTTGGCCTACGGTACGTCAGAGCCTTGTCTGTAGCTGGCCTATGGTATGTCAGAGCCTTCTCTGTAGCTGGCTGACTCACCTGATATACTTTTACAACGTCCTGCTCTTTTTGATAAAATTGTTGAGTAGTCAGAAACAGGGGCCTGAGACCTTTGGCCGGCCAGCCGTTCATGCTGCTGGAGAAAGGTCAGATGGGATCGGAGCTAAGCACCTTGGCTTGCCCTCTAGTCTGCACTGTAAATCCTAGATTTAATGTCCACACTGGTGCGTGCGGGTGTACATGTCTGTGAAAAACAGAGAGAGAAAACATCCAAAGAAGTCGCAACTTTTCTCTGCGGACTGCAGACGACCAGCTCAGGACCTGGTTGATTGGATAGCGGACCAGGTTAGTTTCGCTGCTAGCTGGGCTGTGTCCCACTAGCCTGCCTTAGTATTTGCATAACCGGTAGGACTGCTTTGCTGGATTATACCATAGTTTACTGACAGATCAATGAGGTACGAACCCAATATCCATGTAAACAAACTATTTGTTTTTACCAGAGTGGCATTGTTTTTAAGTTGTTATTTGGGACAGGCATGGTCCTCAGAGGCGTCAGTATGATTTGTTAGACGTTTTTATATGGCTAAGCCATGATGATTTATATTAGTATTTTGCTCCCTGTCATGGTAGGTGTGTTGGGATCAGGACACCCGTTATTGGTTTTGTTTTTTGACTTGCATCATATAAGGAATCTGAAGCGTTCTCTATGTTTGTTAATTTACTGGGCTCGAGCTCCAGGTTCACGTTTGCCTTCATGTTAGAAATTCAATTTAGGAATAGCGACGCTGGGAGCGTAGCTCCACTACAGGTGGGATTTCTGCTGGGAGCGTTCAAGAACAGCACTGGTGGGAGGAGTGGAATTATTTGTTTTGTTTACTTTATATTACAGTACAGCTTTGTGAGAGACCTTCGCTTTATAATATGTATTTGACTACAGGCTCACCGAAAATAGGCAATAGAATATCCCACACCCTTATTGGACATACTCCTGACATTTGTATTCATGTATTGAGTGAACAATATGGCTAAGATAGTAAATCATACATCATTAAACGTTAATGGACTGAAAGGACCTGTTAAATGAAAACAAGTCATTATGTACTTGAAAAAGCTAAACGATTGATGTTGCGTTTCTACAAGAAACATATCAAACAGGGGCAGAATATAAAAAGTTAAAGAGGGCATGGGTAGGACAGGTCTTTGCCTCTTCATATAACTTAACACAAAGACACGGGGAGTAGCTGTGTTGATTAATAAGAATTGACCCTTCTGTGTGACCAAAACAATTATTGATCCACTGGGACGTTACGTAGTGAACCATGGCAGAATGTATTCTGAATATTGGACCTTGCTTAATGTATATGTATAATGTATATGCACCTAATTATGATGATCATATTTTTATTCAAGATATATTCTTAAAGGTAGTACATTTCAGAGAACACTCTTAGTTGGGGGCGACTTTACTTTTGTTCAGGATGCTCAACTAAAGCAACCTCATTGACTAAGTCAGCCAAATCCACTCTATCATTTATGAAAGACTTAAATTTGAAAGACACATGGAGACAGCTCCACCCCCAAGATAGGGATTACTCATTCTACTCCTGTCCGCAGCACAGGTAACCCACAGAGTTGTGGAAACTGAGTATTTATGCAGAACTAACTCAGATCATTCTCCCCTCACACTTTCTGTTGGGATTCCAGCTCGAGTTCAAGGGACCTATAGATGGCGCCTAAACCCAACTCTTTTGAAACAGACAGAATTTTGTCAATTTATCAGAGACCAAATTAAGTGTTTCTGTGAAACAAACTGTCTGTCCTCTCCCAATAGTTTTGTAATCTGGGACACAATAAAGGCCTTTCTTAGGGTTCAAATCATTTCCTATACCAAAGGTCTCAAAAAGAAATGCTCTGCTGAATTGAATAAATTACAGAATGAAATCCTATTACTACAAAAAGTACAACAAATCTGGCTCTAAAGAAACATACCAATCATTGGTGAATAAAAAACTAAAATATAATACCCTAAGTACGTACAATACTGAAAAGGGTATTCAATTAGATATTATGTAGTCTTGGCCTGGCAGATAAAAGCTGAGGAGATATCGAGAATCATCAACTCTATTGAAACACAGAACAGTTAAGTGTTCCTGTTCCCAAGAAAGCTAAGGTAACTGAGCTAAACGACTACCGCCCCGTAGCACTCACTTCCGTCATCATGAAGTGCTTTGAGAGACTAGTCAAGGACCATATCACCTCCTCCCTACCTGACACCCTAGACCCACTCCAATTTGCTTACCGCCCAAATAGGTCCACAGACGACGCAATCGCAACCACACTGCACACTGCCCTAACCCATCAGGACAAGAGGAATACTTATGTGAGATTGCTGTTCATTGACTACAACTCAGCATTTAACACCATAGTACCCTCCAACCTCGTCACCAAGCTCGAGACCCAGGGTCTCGTCCCCACCCTGTGCAACTGGGTACTGGACTTCCTGACGGGCCGCCCCCAGGTGGTGAGGGTAGGTAACAACAGCTCCACCTCGCGGATCCTCAACACTGGGGCCCCACAAGGGTGCGTTCTGAGCCCTCTCCTGTACTCCCTGTTCACCCATGACTGCGTGGCCATGCACGCCTCCAACTCAATCATCAAGTTTGCGGACGACTCTATAGTGGTAGGCTTGATTACCAACAACGACGAGACGGCCTACTGGGAGGAGGTGAGTGCCCTCGAAGTGTGGTGTGAGGAAAATAACCTTACACTCAACGTCAACAAAACAAAGGAGATGATTGTGGACTTCAGGAAACAGCAGACGGAGCACCCCCCTATCCACATCGACGGGACAGTAGTGGAGAGGGTAGTAGGTTTTAAGTTCCTCGGCATACACATCATGGACAAACTGAATTGGTCCACCCACACAGACAGCGTCGTAAGGAAGGCGCAGCAGCGCCTCTTCAACCTCAGGAGGCTGAAGAAATTCTGCTTGTCACCAAAAGCACTCACAAACTTCTACAGATGCACAATCGAGAGCATCCTGTTGGGCTGTATCACCGCCTGGTACGGCAACTGCTCCGCCCACAACTGTAAGGCTCTCCAGAGGGTAGTAAGGTCTGCACAACGCATCACCGGGGGCAAACTACCTGCCCTCCAGAACACCTACACCACCCGATGTCACAGGAAGGCCATAAAGATCATCAAGGACAACAACCACCCGAGCCACTGCCTGTTCACCCCACTATCATCCAGAAGGCGAGGTCAGTACAGGTGCATCAAAGCAAGGACCGAGAGACTGAAAAACAGCTTCTATCTCAAGGCCATCAGACTGTTAAACAGCCACCATTAACATTGAGTGGCTGCTGCCAACACACTGACTCAACTCCAGCCACTTTAATAATGGAAATTGATGGAAATTGATGGAAAAATATATCTCTAGCAACTTTAAACAATACTACTTAATATAATGTTTACATACCCTACATTACTCATCTCATATGTATATTTATATACTGTACTCTATATATTCTACTGCATCTTTATGTAATACATGTATCACTAGCCACTTTAAACTATGCCACTTTGTTTACGTACCCTACATTACTCATCTAATATGTATATACTGTACTCTATACCATCTACTCCATCTTGCCTATGCCGTTCTGTACCATCACTCAGTCATATATCTTTATGTACATATTCTTTATCCCTTTACACTTGTGTGTATAAGGTAGTAGTTTTGGAATCGTTAGGTTAGATTACTCGTTGGTTATTACTGCATTGTCGGAACTAGAAGCACAAGCATTTCGCTACACTTGCATTAACATCTGCTAACCATGTGTATGTGACAAATAAATTTGATTTGATTTGTCTCACAACCCTGAACATGTTAATGATTCATTTAAACAATACTATTCTATTAAACACTTCTGATGGAATGGAACCAGCAATGATAGACACATTTCTGTTTACTATTGAATGACCGCACCTCACACAGGAAGACCAAAACTAACTAGATCGCTCCTTTACAAAAAACAGAAATCGAAAAGGCAATTTCCTCTTCACAATCCGGCAAATCACCAGGAGACGATGGCTTTCCCCCTGAGTTTTAGAAGGAGTTTAAAGATGTGCTTATTCTTCTGTTGATGGATGTTCTAGATTTAGCTGTTGAGACGCAAAGCCTACCAGATTGCTTTTCCACAGCTATTATAACAGTTATACATAAAAAAATAAAGATCCTCTACAATGCTCTTCCTTTAAGCCGATCTCGCTCCTCAATGCCGACTATAAATCAATTTCTAAGGCAATGGCTAATAGATTGAAAGAATATTTACCAAACCTGATTTAACACCGATCAAACAGGCTTTATACAGAAAAGATCCTCCACCAATAATTTGCACAGGTTATTCAACGTAATTCAGTGTGAAGAGTGATCCTAGCATAGCAGTATCTCTAGATGATAAAAGGCCCTTTGATAGGCTGGAGTGGCCATACTTATTCAAGTGCCTTGTTAAATTTAACTTTGGTCCTTCATTTGTCAACTGGGTTAAGACTTTATACCATAAACCGCAAGCCAAGATCACCACTAATGGTATGATGTCAGCCACATTCCAACTCTTTAGAGGTAGTAGACAGGGCTGTTCACTTTCCCCACTCCTTTTTGTGCTAGCCATAGAACCCCTGGTGGAGGCCATAAGAATAAAGGCATAAAGGGCTTTCAGGTGGGTCAGATAACGCACAACATCTCATTGTTCGCAGAAAACATTATTTTGTTCCCCTCTGAACTGACCAGATCCCTCTCAAAACTACAGACACTTTTGGGTACATACAGCTCTATATCAGGTTACAAAGTCAACATGAAAAACTTCCACTGACTCGCTTTGACTATAGCATCTGTGAACGTACAGGTTCCTTCAGATGGTCGCCACAGGGGTTCAAATATCTAGGAATCACAGTTGACAATGACTTAAGAAATTTGGATAAGCTTAACTACTCTGTCTTGGTTCAGAAGATGGTGGATAACTTGAATAGATGGATAGATCTGCCTCTTACATTATTTGGGAGAATTAGCTGCAATAAGATTAACGTTCTGTCGAAGTTGATGTACCTATTTCAATCTTTAACCATATCCCTACCCGAGAGTTTCTTTAAGTCCCTTAACAATACCCTAAGATGGTAATGAACACGGTGGGAGACAGAGAGCTTCGTCGAACCCAGGACGCAGCAGGTGTTTATGGGTAAAGGACCACAGGAGGAGGCAGGTAGCTGGGACCAGGGGCAGGCAGAAGGTCATACACACGGGGCCCAAAAAGGTAACAGTACAGGCAGGGAAAAGGCTAGTAATGTCATCCGGGAGATCAGACAATAGGTAGATAACAGGAAATCCAACAGGCTAAAGTACAGGCAGGGAATAGGCAAAAGGTATCGTTAGTGAGGCAGGCAAAAACTATCATACACAGGAGGAGTAAATTACGGGAAACCCAGCGCTCTGAAGCACAATGTGTCACAAAAACAAACAATACCTCACAATGATGGGGTGCAAAGAACTAAACTAAATAGTGTGTGATAATGACATACAGGTGTGTGAGCAGGTGATCAGAATTCAGGTGATTGGGATCTGGAGAGTGAGCTGCATTCAGGGGATCTATGTGTTTGAGAGTGAGTTGGAAGCAGACGTTACAAAGACAATTTGTATGGAACCGTAAAACTCGAACGGTGAGCATGGACAAATGAAAATAGGATTATAGTCTAGGAGGTCTCCGTCTACCAAGTTTCAAGATGTGTTACTGGGCAGCGCAAATTAGATTAATTTCATTCTTATTAGAAACTGAACCAGCCCCTTCTTGGATTCAGATGGAAATATTTGCTCTTAATGAAGAAGTTGGGAGTAACATTATCTACAAGTGGAACCCTAAGACTATATCAACAAAAACTAGCAATCCCTGTTCCATCAATTTAGTAAAATCTTGATATGACATTCGTAAGTTATTTGGTCTTCTTCGAAATAGGGGGCGCTCTTTTAATTTTTGGATGAAAAACGTTCCCGTTTTAAACAAGATATTTTGTCACGAAAAGATGCTCGACTATGCATATAATTGACAGCTTTGGAAAGAAAACACTCTGACGTTTCCAAAGATATTGTCTGTGAGTGCCACAGAACTGATGTTACAGGCGAAACCCAGATAAAAATCTAACCAGGAAATGCCCGATTTTTTGAAAGCCCTGCATGCCAATGACTCCTTATATGGCTGTGGAGGAGCTAGGAGTCAGCTTACATTTTCCACGTTTTCCCCAAGGTGTCTGCAGCATTGTGACATATTTGTAGGCATATCATTGGAAGACTGACCATAAGAGACTACATCTACCAGGTGGTCGCTTGGTGTCCTCCATCGCAATTATTGCGTAATCTCCAGCTGCAGTATTTTTCCGTTTGCCTTTGATGAGAAACCGACTGCCAGGAATGATTTTTCATCGAATAGAATTCTGAAAAACACCTTGAGGATTGATTCTAAACAACGTTTGCCATGTTTCTGTCGATATTATGTAGCTAATTTGGAAAAAAGTTTGGCGTTGTGTTGGCTGCATTTTCATTTTTTTTTCTTAGCCAAACGTGATGAACAAAACGGAGCTATTTCTCTTACACAAATAATATTTTTGGAAAAAATGAACATTTTCTATCTAACTGAGAGTCTCGTCATTGAAAACATCCGAAGTTCTTCAAAGGTAAATGATTTTATTTGAATGCTTTTCTTGTTTTTGTGAAAATGTTGCCTGCTGAATGCTAGGCTTAATGCTATGCTAGGCTATCAATACTCTTACACAAATGCTTGTGTAGCTTTGGTTAAAGCATATTTTGAAAATCTGAGATGAGAGTGTTGTTAACAAAAGGCTAAGCTTGTGTTTCAATATATTTATTTCATTTCATTTGCAATTTTCATGAATAGGAAACGTTGCGTTATGGTAATGAGCTTGAGGCTATGATTACGCTCCCGGATTGCTCGACGCCAGAGGTTAACAAGACTTGTCACCCAAAACACCCGTGTGGCAAAACAGACTCATGCCAATTATCTTGGATAGCAAAATATTTCAACATTGGCATGAGAAGGGAATAATGAAATAGAACATTGTTATATAGATAGGTACTTATGTCATTTGAGCAAATACCAGTTATCCAATTATCATTTATTTTGTTATTTACAGTTAAGAAACTTTCTCAGAAGCACTCTTGGAGATATGACTTTACCAAATCTATCAAGTATTGAACAACTACTCCATGATAACCATGATACATAGATATATAGCCAGAGCCAGAGTGTACTCATTGCTAATGCAACAATGCCCAAAACCAGAAGGCAAGGAATCCAAATTGAATACTACGATTGATGAGGGGCTATGGTCGGACCTATGACAAAATAATGTGTCAGCGACCATCAACTCTAGATATAGACGTCTACGTTACAACTTCCTCCACCAACTCTGACACCTCATAGGTTACATAGATATCACGCTGAAATATCAAAAATGTCTTTTAGATTTGGACCAACAGAAGGCACTTTTTTGCATTTAACTTGTCAGTGTACTAAATCACAAACCTTCTGGCATGATGTTTGTGACTCCCTGGCCTTTATTATGGAGGTCCCTTTCCCTCTTGACCCTGAAATATACCTTCTGGGTAACTTCACAAATGTGAATTTAAGGAATAATTTAAAGATCAAATTTACAGAAATTGCCCTTGCCACTGCAAGAAAATGTCATGACATGGAAATCCGATGCCCCTCTCCCAATTACAAGATGGCTCTCTGAAATGAATGTATATTCATATGGAGAAGATTACCAATGCTTTAAGAAATAAATTCAACTACTTTGTGAAAATATGATAACCCTTCCTGGACTATATGTAAACACTTCCATTGGGCTCGATGTCGATCAATGTAGCTATTGTCTCGCTGTAATGTACTGTTTGTATTGTTTTATGTTGATCTCTCTTGTCATTTGTCTTATTTAGTCATTATTAGTATAATTACAATTCTAATTTTATTTATTTATCATTTTTATTTTCTAGTGTGTTATTGTTTTAGTATTATTTTTATTTTGGGGGGTGGGGAGGGTTGAGTGACCTTTTGTTATAGTACTTACACACGCTGTATTGTATTGTTCTGTTGTTGAATAATTGAAAAATGAAATAAAAAAAGAAACAAAAAAAGAGGGAAAGAGAAGTGATCTCAATCCCACCAGTACCTCCAAGCCCTTTATCTAAGAGTTGCCTCTGAGGCCGAGTGTTACAGTAAACTGGCATGGGTTAGGAGAGCAGATGGTTCAGCTGGGATGCCCTGTGGTGGTGTTCGTACATCAGGACGGCTCTCCTCTCATCTTTTCTCTGGTAAAGCGTCCTTCGCTCCCGCTCTCTCTCGCTGCGCTCGTCAACAACCGCCAAGTCAGCATTCTTTCCAAGCTGCCGCATTTCCATAGTCTTAAGAGCTTACATGGATGGCTGGCTTTCATTGCTGGCCTGGCCATCCGTCGGCCGCTGTGTGTGTGTGTGCGTGCGCGTGCGTGCGCGCAATTTCTCCACTGTTATTAATGAGCTTGGAGGTAAACTTTCAGCTAAAGTGATTTAGCTGAAAGGGTGATTTAACCCAAGGGTGTGCGTGCATGCCCCGAGGGCCTGACATCTGGCTCACTCGTAACAGAGGGTAATTGTTGGACCTCAGATCTGCACCATGTTCTAACTATGCACGTCCTTATCCTTCTTCTTCTCTCAGAAAGATATCTGCTTTGCTCTTAATTATTATGCACAACCGCCCGGCTTCTTAAGTGTGTGTTTAGACTCTGTCTGTCTATGTGTCTGGGTAAACAGAATGCAAACTAACTGTTTTTGGTGATGCAGCTACAAGTAATCAAACATGTTATGTTTGCCATGTCTTCACCCTCTCATTGACCACTCATTTAAAGCTATGGCATAGCGTAAGGGTCTTCTTTTTCTGTCTGATGGAGGTCACCGCAACAACATGGATCTCTTCCAAACATGTATCCCTTCCCCCTTCCCCCTCTGCTCTTAAACGCTAGTAAAACCAAATGCATGCTTTTCAACCGATCGCTGCCTGCACCCGCATGCCCAACTAGCATCACCACCCTGGATGGTTCCGACCTTGAATATGTGGACATCTATAAGTACCTAGGTGTCTGGCTAGACTGCAAACTCTCCTTCCAGACTCATATCAAACATCTCCAATCGAAAATCAAATCAAGAGTCGGCTTTCTATTCCGCAACAAAGCCTCCTTCACTCACGCCGCCAAGCTTACCCTAGTAAAACTGACTATCCTACCGATCCTCGACTTCGGCGATGTCATCTACAAAATGGCTTCCAACACTCTACTCAGCAAACTGGATGCAGTCTATCACAGTGCCATCCGTTTTGTCACTAAAGCACCTTATACCACCCACCACTGCGACTTGTATGCTCTAGTCGGCTGGCCCTCGCTACATATTCGTCGCCAGACCCACTGGCTCCAGGTCATCTACAAGTCCTTGCTAGGTAAAGCTCCGCCTTATCTCAGTTCACTGGTCACGATGGCAACACCCATCCGTAGCACTCGCTCCAGCAGGTGTATCTCACTGATCATCCCTAAAGCCAACACCTCATTTGGCCGCCTTTCGTTTCAGTACTCTGCTGCCTGTGACTGGAACGAACTGCAAAAATCGCTGAAGTTGGAGACTTTTATCTCCCTCACCAACTTCAAACATCAGCTATCTGAGCAGCTAACCGATCGCTGCAGCTGTACATAGTCTATTGGTAAATAGCCCACCCATTTTCACCTACCTCATTCCCATACTGTTTTTATTTATTTACTTTTCTGCTCTTTTGCACACCAATATCTCTACCTGTACATGACTATCTGATCATTTATCACTCCAGTGTTAATCTGCAAAATTGTAATTATTCGCCTACCTCCTCATGCCTTTTGCACACAATGTATATAGACTCTCCTTTTTTCTACTGTATTATTGACTTGTTAATTGTTTACTCCATGTGTAACTCTGTGTTGTCTGTTCACACTGCTATGCTTTATCTTGGCCAGGTCGCAGTTGCAAATGAGAACTTGTTCTCAACTAGCCTACCTGGTTAAATAAAGGTGAAATAAAAAAAATAAAAAAAATAAAATAAAATAAAATAGCTCTGTGTCAGGTCGTCTCTGATACAGGCTGGTAAAATATGTCAGCTTAGGACAATGTCCTCCCTAGGTTCTAGAACACCTTCCTCACCAGGCTGTAGGACTTGCCTTAGGCTTGGCTGTGTGTTCTGTATGAACACAACAGTGTTGCCTCAACCTCCTAGCTGAAACACCAGAGGCCCCATTCAAATGAACCAAGAGGCCAGTGCCAAGAACATAATGCCCTTTCTTTCTCCCTGCTAGCTAAGGGGGCTGAAGGGAAGCTGTACAAGGAGTCAGTAGTGAGCAGACCTGAGGTCAAATATTTTAAATACTTTGAGCATTTGCTTTGCTTTTTGGGAGTTTTCTATTAGTTATGTTGCAACAGGCAAGCTCAATCAAGTATTTCAAATGATTTATATTATTATTACTATTACTACTATATTACTATTGAACCCAGGTCTGCTCGAGAGCTGATTGAGAGTCGGTCGGTAAGGGCTAATTGGAGGCAGTAAGGGTTGGTGAGTTGATTACAACAAGTGGTCAACACTTTCCCTCTATTCCTGTTCCTCTACATTCTTAGAAAAGATGTGATATTTTCAAACACATCCATGTGTCTAGTTAGAAACAGCACGTGTTGTGTTACTTTTAAGACAATCACCATGTTGGCACATTTAACACGTGATTTGTGTAGATTTTTTAAAACAGTGATTGTTAAAAGTAACATGTAATTCCTAACTAGACACAGATGTGTTAAATGTTTTATTCCACATATTGTGTTGTATTCCACTTAAAGCATCTTTAATATTCTGTAAATGACTGGGGTAGACGTGTAAAAAACAAAACCATTTATTACATTCATTTATTGCTCCATATACAAAATCTTATATAAAACAAGTTCTGTACATGCAAAATATCATTCTTGAAAGATTTCAAACATAGGTAGAAACACAGTCCAGGGAAACCTACTCTGACAATGTTGTACCTGAGATCAGACTTTTGTTGGCTATGGTAATCATTTTTTACCTTGTTAAAGGCAAAGATCTACCTCTAATATAGACAGTTAAACTGTTACAGCACTCCCAATCACAGGTGGCCAAAAATAACTACCTGAAAGCCACATCCCCACTAAGCCATGCCTCCAATATAATTTCCCAGTGTGCCTTGTCTTGTTGAGTGAATTGTAGAGTTACCACCCATGACAGTGGGATGCCTGGACAACAATCTCTCCCTTAATGTGAGCAAGACAAAAGAGCTGATCAATGACTACAGGAAAAAGCGGGCTAAGCCCCCATTCACATTGACGGGCTGAGCATGCCCCCATTCACATTGACGGGCTGAGCATGCCCCCATTCACATTGACGGGCTGAGCATGCCCCCATTCACATTGACGGGATGAGCATGCCCCCATTCACATTGACGGGCGATTCAAGTTTCTTGGTGTCCACATCACTAAGAAACTATCCTGATCCAAACACACTAAGACAGTTGTGAAGAGGGGCACGACAATCCCAATTCCCCCTCAGGAGACTGCAAAGAATTGGCATGGGTCTTCAGATCCTCAAAAAGTTGTACTGCTACACCATTGAGAGTTGATTGAATCTTGGTTGAAAGATTACAGAATTTCTGCTTATTCCCTCCCATTTTCCAAGAAGTTCCCAACTGGGATTTCTGGAAAAGTCAGCAGAATTTGACATCCTACCTGCAAGTCACATTGTGCTGGCTTGCAAAGTGATGTGTAACTCCTATTGGAATCCCACCAGTGCTCGGATATTTTTATTTAACTAGGCAAGTCAGTTAAGAACAAATTCTTATTTTAAACGATGGCATAGGAATAGTGGGTTAACTGCCTTGTTCAGGGGCAGAACAACCGATTTTTACCTTGTCAGCTCGGGGATTCGATTTTGCAACCTTCCGGTTACTGTCCCAATGCTCTAACCACTAGGCTACCGGCCACTCCAACAATTGTTTTTTTTATTCACACAACCTGCATTCAGAATGACTGCCAGGGTTTAGTATGTTGCATTACCACCCCCAACTGGACTATAATAAAAATCCATTATACTTTGTGGGAAATATGATAATGAGAATGAATATGGTAAAATTAGCCTATTTAGCCTTACTTCTTGAAAACTTGTCTGAAAGAATATGTCAGGAATAAAATGTTGCTATGTCTTCTCCGCATTTGCCTCAAATGGTCAGCTCATTCAGATAAAGAGTAAATTGACCTTGTTTCTTGTTTCGTATTCCTCCTGCTGACTGGCTGAGGATCACTCCAGGCTGTCAGTTGTCACTTCACTTCACTTTTAATTGCAGGAATTGACTCCAAATGTGTTGAAACTTTTACATAAATGATGTTGTATCAAAACAGTGATTGTGTTTAAAGTAATGCAGCACGTGTCGGATCTAACCAGAGACACAGATGTGTTCAAAAATAACATTATCATCTAAGAGTGTAAGGTCTTCTCTCTCTCACTCACTCTCTATCTCTGTTTCTCTCTCTTCTCTCTCTCTCCAGCTCTCTCTCCTGCTCTCTGTCTCTCTATCTCTCTCTGTCTCTCACAGCTTAATTTCATCATTAATGGGTTTAGAATTAATTACCCCTCATTAAGCCCCTGTTTTACTGGGAGCTTACAATGTATTTAATCACTGTTTGGTTCCTGTGTGGTGTTCTGAGTGGGGGGGAGGGGTGTTGGGAGGGGGAAGGAAGGAGGCAGGGGAGGTGAGGGGGGATAAACGGGCTGATTTGTTTACCTCTAGTCAGATCCTCTCAGATCCTCTCTGAATCACAGGGGTGCGAGCTGTGTGTCTGGAGGGAGTGTGAGTTTATTTGTACACGGTTTAATGACCAGCCATTGTGTGGTCTGGTCTGTTAGTAGTAGTCTTAGCTCTAGGGAGGCTCTCTGCTTGTGTTTACTGCTTTGACTGACTATCTCACTCTCTCTCTCTCTCTCTCTCTATCTCTCTCTCTCTCTCTCTCTCTCAAATTTGATACACTGTAAAAAGGATACTGTGAAATTGACAGTAGCTTACAGGCAACTCGGTGGCTACAAACATGTTCTATTTCATATTACAGTACACATTCTGTAATATAAATACAGTATCAAAGCAGGTACTGTGTAATCAGCAGGCACTGTGTGATCAGAAGGAATGAGTGGATGAATTAATGAAATTAATTTAGGGGAAGGTTTTGTATTTCACAGTATTTTACTGTAATTACAAGGGATCAGTGCAAGCATGTTGGCTGCTAGATAAAGTGTCTACACATTGCATTTCTAGAGACTTAACAGAGGCTTCCTAACTGGCAGCGAATACATGGAAAAACCGACCAAAATGAGATGGCAAAATACTCAACCATTTAAGGTCAACTTATTAGTTTTTTCTAAAAATGATTTCATAATAAAAATGTTTAATCAATTTAGTTACAATTCTAAATAATAAACAATCAAACAAAAGCGAATCAATCCAACTTAACCCTTGTGTAGTCTTAACATTATATATACTCCCCTTGTCCTAAGGGTAAAAAATGACCCGCCTTCTCTAAACCCTTAAAATAAAGCAGCTTAATTTAATGTTAAACCCCAAATCTATTTTGCATGAAGAAACAACCTGTCATTCATCACAAACTTTGTGAATATCTGGGTTTTCCCTCTTCACAATGCAGAAAGACTGCATTTAATCAGTTGACACCACTCGTTTTTATTACAACACACCTGTCATCATTTTTTTCTTTACTAAAGTAGAGGTTTATTATTATTATTATTACTTATTGCTAAGGGTACTGCATAGGTGTAAACATGTATTTTTGAGCCAGAGAAAACACTTGTATAGCCTAAGAAAGTAGCAGAAATGTGCAGAAAGTATTTTTGAAAGCATTTTACTGAAGGGAAACAATAACAGTATTGAACTTTATTCGCAACATAGTGATATATTCTTATATACTGTACAATGAGGAATTCAACTACCAAATACTAGTCTTCTCACATTTTTGAACCGTTAACCCCACCCACAAGATGTATAAACAACAACATTAAATAAGAATAAAATGAGATAATAGATACAAAACAAAAATGTGAAGAACATAAATCAATCAACTCTAATTAGCACATGTATGACAGTATGCAAGTGTGTGTCCATGGACTTTGCAGATGTATTTCTCACATGTGCAGCACATAGTATTTGTGTTACAGTCCTTCTTTGGGGGACAGAATTGGCATCTCCTCCTCTTGCCTGCCCCAGCATGCACCTTCAGGTGGGTCAGGGCAAGATTCAGCCCCCTGAACAGCTTTCACAAGCGCTGCAGAGGCTGCTGTGCGGGGGGAGACGCTCCCTTCTTTGAATGTGTGGGGTTACAAGTGCCTTTCCCAGCTGCTCCAGGAACACCCTCCTCTTGTTCCGTGTATCAGGCATCCAGGTAGGGTTGATCTTGTTCCATATCACGAAGGCATTGTATGAGGACACATCTATGATGTTATGGAAGATAACCAGGGGCCAGCGGGCAGTCATCCTCCTGCAGCTGTAAGTTACAATCACCTTGTCCAGGTTGTCCACGCCTCCTTTGTTGTGGTTGTAGTCCAGGATGATGGCTGGGATCACTGATCTGAGCCTTTTTGGGCAGTGTGCTCAGGAAGACCACATTCTTATTCCTCTTTGGGAGGTAGGAAACTAGAGTGGCGGTGGGGGTGAAGGCAAACCTTGATGAGAAGGCCTCTCTCCCCCCTTGTTGTGAGGAGTGCAGGGGGAAGCTCAGGCTTGTTCTTTCTAACTGTGCCAACCATGGTGAACTTCCTCTTCAGGAGCAGCTGGCTGAGTTCAATCAGTAGCACACATAATCTCAATTTCTCTCTCTGTGTGTGTGTGTGTGTGTGTGTGTGTGTGACCCTAAGACAATCTTTATACCCTGGTGGTGTACAGCTTTCATGGAAACAAAGGTGATGCTTCACATTTTCTAATATTGGGATCACTCTAGGAGAAGTCATAAAATTTCAAGTTGAAAAATTATCATTTCGGGGGTTTTCTCTACTGTTAAACGTAGTGGTGGGTCATGTTTGACCCTTAAGACAACACAAGGGTTAAGCTAATGACATAAAGAGAAATACAAACAAATTCATTAAATTTAAAAAACACAGGTAACATCAGTCCATCATTTAGTTAGACATGGTTGGTCTGGTGGAGTGGTTGACAGTGTGTTTGTATCTTTGTGTTGGGGAGGGGAAGATGTTTAAGGTTTAAGACTTGGTGCCACTCCAATCTGTCCTCTATTTGAAATGATGGTGCAGTATAATCACATACAAGTTAAATTGATACAGCATTTTCACTCACGGGTCCAACAAATATAGCCTCTTACAATATGTTAATGAGCCAGAAACAACACAACTATGCACCCACTAGAGGTCAAAGGGTTTTTGGCGATCCAATGATACAGTATGGTACTGTATTCTGTGGGGTGGAATTACAGTACCATTCAAAATACAGCGGTTTTCTTCCGGTGAAAGAGAGGAGGACCAAAATGCAGCGTGGTTATCTCGATACATCTTTAATAAAGATAATGACGAACAATACAAAAACCATAAACGTAACATGTAAATCCAAAACAGCCCTATCTGGTGCAAACAAAACACAGAGACAGGAACAATCACCCACGAAACACTCAAAGAATATGGCTGCCTAAATATGGTTCCCAATCAGAGACAACGATAAACACCTGCCTCTGATTGAGAACCACTCCAGGCAACCATAGACTTTTCTAGACAACTATACTACACCACAATCCCATAACCTACAAAAAAAACCTAGACAAAACACAACACATAAATAACCCATGTCACACCCTGGCCTGACCAAAATAATAAAGAAAACACAAAATACTAAGACCAGGGCGTGACAACAGCAATTATTTGCCCTGTCCATAACAGTTTCCCACAAAAATGATGCTGCAGTAAACAGTACTTTACTGTTGAAAATACTTAAATGACCATATCAATTACAGTTTTTCAATCACAGTATATGCTTGGTAAGAATGACATGGTCAATGTTGCCAAAGTGAAGTGATACACATAACAATTATAAAAATAACAGCAACAACAACAATAAGAATAGTAGCTATAATACTATAATAGTCCCTCTCTATGTGCCTCTCCCTCCCTCCCTGTTCCTGTCCCTCTCCCCTCCTCCTTTCTCCTGCCCCCTGTAGGCTATGCCTGGAGGCACGGGACCCCTACTGTGGCTGGGACAGAAAACAGAGAAGCTGCACCACTCTAGAGGACAGCTCCAACATGAGCCAGTGGAGTCAGAACATCACTGTGTGTCCGGTAAGATCCAACAGGGACCCACAGTTTCCCTCTCCCACCTAGCTCCTCATTGCATCTGTTGTCACTGGTGCACAATCCCCAATAACCCCATGGGACTGCCTGCCACATGGCAACACGGGCTGGCTGACACCCTGGAATACCTCCTGTCTGTCTGGTCTCTCCTGGGGACTGGCCCTACAGTAGTCTGACACTTTAACAATTTTGTGCTATGTCAACTCTCCTCAGGGACCCTGGTCCTGGTGTGACATTGTTACAGTTTGTCCAGGCCGCTCACGCAAAATCATTTTTGAGCCTCAAGGGTCTTGTCATGCAGTACCACATGATTAATGATGGCATCCTGTCCGTTCCAGTCCCTGACGCTCCAGTCTCTCTCTGCCCTGTCTGACTTTTTAGCTGAGGAACCAGACCACCAATGGCGTCTTTGGACCCTGGACGACGTGGCAACCATGCAGCAATGACGATGGCGACGGCACCAGCTCCTGTCTGTGTCGCTCCAGGGCGTGTGACAATCCCTCTGCACGTTGTGGTGGGAAGAACTGTGAGGGGTCCACCATCGAAGTCTCCAATTGCTCCAGGTATGTAGAACCACCAACCAACCACACCAATCTTACTCACTGTGTGTCCCAAATGGCACCCAAATCCCTATATAGTGCACTTCTTAGTCTCTCTGTGCATACTAGCATACTACATAGTATGAAGCAATGTATAGGGCAAGCATGCTAAGCAGAATGCTTATAATGCTAGTGTGGATATTGGACATCTGCTCTGGTCAAAAGCAGTGCACTATGGAGAATAGGGTCCCATTTCAGATGCATCCTCAGAAATGCAGCATTAGCATTCTGACAGGATAAGAGGTATGTCTACAAAACAGGGTTTTGATTAAATAATGTAGGTGACATCCAAGTTTCCCCTCAGAGGTCTTGTACCGTCTGTGTCTAAGGAAATTGGTCAATCACCATTACTGTGAGAGAACAGCTCTCAGATACAAAGTGCCGGCTCCTTCATGTGCAGGTAGCTGTGTGTGTGTGTGTGTGTGTGTGTGTGTGTGTGTGTGTGTGTGTGTGTGTGTGTGTGTGTGTGTGTGTGTGCGTGTGTGTGTGTGTGCGTGTGTGTGTGTGTGTGTGTGTGTGTGTGTGTGTGTGTGTGTGTGTGTGTGTGTGTGTGTGTGTGTGTGTGTAACCATTACAACTCAGACACAAAGTGGCGGAGCTCCTTTCATGGCTATGCCAGATTAAACCCAGGTCCAATTATCATTAGTGTAAGAGAACTGCTCATATACAAATTGCCGGAGTTGTGTTTGTGTGTGTGTGTGTGTGTGGGGCGGACCTCCTTTCATAGCTATGCCAGATTAAACCCAGGGTGGGGGAATTGAATTGTGTTTAGCCAGAAGTTGCATGCATACACCAGATAGGTGCAGTGAAACGTGTTGTTTTACAGGGTCAGCCATAGTGGTGTGGCACTCTTGGAGCAAAGGAATGTATTTCTGGTGTATTTCTTAGCTCCTGAGCAAGTGGTTCTCTTCCCTCTCATAATAACAAATGATGGCCATGATCATAAGTATGTTGATTGCTTGAAGGAAGCTGAAATGGTGTATTGGCATGTTTGTGATACTTTAAACCTTCATTAATAACATCACATTTCTGTTGCTACAGAAACGGAGGATGGACACCATGGTCGTCATGGGGGCAGTGCAGCACCACCTGTGGAACAGGGTTTGAGATGCGCCAGCGCTCCTGCAACAACCCCTCGCCCCGACATGGGGGACGTGTGTGTGTGGGCCCGATCAGGGACGAGAGGTGAGAGGAGATGAAAGGTCTATTTGGGTCTATTTGAGAGAGAGCAATGTGAAGAAACTTTGGCTTTGTCATACTTTTATCAAATGTAATTTTTTGGGCAAATAATTCAACAGTGTTTGTTTGACTCAAAAGAGCAAAACTCTCAAACATTTATGGTTGGCATTTATGAAGGAATGACCTTTATGATTCATTTATGAGACATGATGTGCACTTTTCAGTAACAGTATCTGTCCTCAGTATCTTTTGGGGGATGACAGTCTTAGGTAAATGTCAGCCCTCTTACACACGCCAGTGCCTCTCATGTGAGGCAGAATACAAATTTAAATTTCTCACAAAATGGACAATAAAGTTTCTCTCCTCTCCACTTCTTATAGGTTCTGTAACGAGGGTGTGTCGTGTCCCCAGCCTATCTTCTGGTCCCTATGGGGTGCCTGGGCTAAGTGCAGTGCAGAGTGTGGAGGAGGGGTCCACTCCAGGGTCAGAAGCTGTGAGAACGGGAACAGCTGCCCAGGCTGCGCATTGGTATGAGACACACACACTTGCACAGACACACAGGCATCAACAAATCCATGCCATGCTTACCTTCCCTTTCATACAAGACTCCTTTCTCTCCGTGGGATGTGTGAAGTTACGGTTCAGCTCAGTTTTGACTGGTTTCAGATGACTGTTTGAGCTGAAATGCTTTCCCTCCTCTCCCCCTCCTCTCAGTCAAGTTGGGCTTCCCACAGTGGACTTTAAAACATCTAAACTGAGAATTTAGTTACTTTCATTATGAGTCCAATTAAAGTGTTATGAAGCAGCCAAATAACTCTCAGTATAAAATGGAGAAGAAAAAATATTTTAAAAATAATTACCTCTCTTTCTCTGTCTCTCCCTCTCCCTTGCCCCCGCCTCCTCTACCTCTCCCCATTTCCAGGAATACAAGGCGTGTAACCTTGAGGCGTGTCCAGAGGTGAAGAGGAACACCCCTTGGACCCCGTGGATGCCTGTCAACGTGACGCTGGGCGGAGCACGCCAAGAGCAGAGGATGCGCTACATGTGCCGCGCCCAGCTGGCAGACCCCCACGAGCTGCAGATTGGACGACGCAAAGTAGAGACCCGCTTCTGCCCCAACGACGGCATGGCCACCTGCGAGACTGACAGTGAGTGCTTGTCAATCATAGCGGCTTTGGGTGTTGCTAGCTAACTCATTGGTGTGGCTTTACACCAAGTGAAGCATGGATGGAAAGGATGCACCTGTCCAACACCAATCATTATTCTCTGGCTATTCTCTAAGCATTGTGGGGGTAAAACTGCCCTGACACAGTCACCACACTGTATCTCCCCCTGGGTGATCAGACTGATCACTAGAAATATATGGCGATTTCAGATGTTTGAAAAGGTCTCGAGAACATCAATATATGCCTTAGACCAATGCGCTACGGCAATTCACAATTCTCTAGCAAGCCGTGAGAATACTAATAATACTGATGATACTTGAAGGTAATAGTGAGAATACTAATAATACTGATGATACTTGAAGGTAATAGTGAGAATACTAATAATACTGATGATACTTGAAGGTAATAGTGCGTCATTTTGTATTATTTGGTTTTAAGCCTTCCCCAAACCTTAGCCCTAAACTTAACCACAAAGACTTAATGCCAGCTCAAAGACAGAACTACATGCATTTTTTAAAAAAAGCACATGTAGCCTATATATCAATGCTTACTGATATCAAACACTGGCTAGGTCAAATAGGGGAGAGGCGTTGTACCGTAAGATGTAGCTTTATCTGTTTTTTTTAAACCTAGTTTGTTGTTTATTTGAGCAAAATGAGATGGAAGGATGTTCCATGCAATAAGGGCTCTATACGCTTTCTTGAATTTGTTCTGGATTTGGGGACTGTGAAAAGACCCCTGGTGGCATGTCTGGTGGGATAAGTGTGTGTGTCAGAGCTATGTGGAAGTTGCCTGCAAACAATTTGGGATTTTAAACACAATGTTTCTTATAAAAAGAAGAAGTGATGCAGTCAGTCTATCCTCAACTCTTAGCCAAGAGAGACTGGCATGCATAGTATTTATATCCCCCCTCTGATAGACTAGCTGCAGCTTAACTAGGTCTTTCCTTGCAGCACTGGACCACACAACTGGACAAGAATCAAGATAAGACAAAACTAGAGCCTGCAGAACTTGCTTTTTGGAGTGTGGTGTCAAAGAAACAGAGCATCTCTTTATTTCGGCTAGACCTCTCCCCATCTTTAAAACCATTGAATCTATATGTTTTGACCATGACAGTTTACAATCTAAGGTAATGCCAAGTAATTTAGTCTCCTCAACTTGTTCAACAGTCACACCATTCATTACCAGATTCAGCTGAGGTCTAGAACTTAAGGATTGATTAATACCAAATACAATGCTCTTAGTTTTACAGATGTTCAGGACCAGTTTATTACTGGCCACCCATTCCAAAACAGACTGCAACTCTTTAAGGGTTTCAGTGACTTCATTAGCTGTGGTTGCTGATGCGTATATAGTTGAATCATCAGTATACATGCACACACATGCTTTGTTTAATGCCAGTGGCAGGTCATTGGTAAAACTGGAAAAGAGTAGAGGGCCTGGAGAGCTGCCCTGCGGTACACCACACTTTACATTTTTGACATTAGAGAAGCTTCCATTAAAGAAAACCCTCAGAGTTCTATTAGATAGATAACTCTGAATCCATGATATGGCAGAGGTTGAAAAGCCTTAGCACATAAGTTTTTTCAACAATAGGTTATGGTCAATAATATCAAAGGCTGCACTGAAATCTAACAGTACAGCTCTCACAATCTTCTTATTGTCAATTTCTTTCAACCAATCATCAGTCATTTGTGTCAGTGCAGTACATGTTGAGTGCCCTTCTCTATAAGCATGCTGAACATCTGTTGTTAATTTGTTTACAGAGAAATAGCATTGTATTTGGTCAAACACCATTTTTTCCAACAGTTTGCTAAGAGCTGGCAGCAAGCGTATAGGTCTGCTGTTAGAACCAGTAAAGGCCGCTTTACCACTCTTGGGTAACTGAATTACTTTGGCTTCCCTCCAGCCCTGAGGACAAAGACTTTCCTCTAGGCTCAGATTAACAATATGACAGATAGGAGTGGCTATAGACTCAGCTACCATCCTCAGTAGCTTTCAATCTAAGTTGTCAATGCCAGGAGGTTTGTCATTATTGATCGATAAGAATACTTTTTCCACCTATCCCACACTAACTTTACAAAATTCAAGCTTGCACTGCTTTTCTTTCATTATTTGTTTTTTTATACATGAATACAATTGCTCACTCTTCATTGTTGGCATATCCTGCCTAAGTTTGCCCACTTTGCCAATGAAATAATCATCAAAATAATTGTCAACATCAAATGGTTTTGTGATGAATTAGCCATCTGATTCGATGAAAGATGGAGTTGAATTTGTCTTTCTGCCCATCATTTTATTTAAAATACTCCAAAGTGTTTTTCCATCATTCTTTCTGTCATTGATCTTGGCTTCATAATAAAGTTTCTTCATCTATTTGTTGAAATTAGTCACATAATTTCTGAATTTACAGTAAGTAAACCAGTCAGATGTGCAGCCAGACTTATTAGCCACTCCTTTTGCCCCATCTCTTTCAACCATACAGTTTTTCAATTCCTCATCAATCCATGGAGGCCTATCAGTTCTACCAGTCAGTTTCTTTAACAGGTGCATGTTTATCAATAATTGGAAGAAGCATTCATCAAATGCAGCGTCTGGATGCTCCTCCTTAATCACATCAGACCAACAAATATTTTTAACATCATCCACATGAGATTCACAGCAAAATCTTTGTATGATCTTTTATATACTATTTTAGGCCCAGCTGTTGGAACTTTTGCTTTCCTGGATATAGCCACTATATTGTGATCACTGCATCCAATGGGTACAGATATAGAACAAAGTTCTACACTATTAGTAAAAATGTGATCGATACATGTGGATGATTTTGTTCCTGTAGTGTTTGTAAATAGCCTGGCATGTTGATTAATAACCTGCACCAGATTACAAGCATTGGTTACAGTAAGAAGCTTCTTATTGAGTGGACAGCTTGATGAAAACCAGTCAATATTCAGGTCCCCAAGAAAGTAGACCTCTCTGTTTACATCACATACACTATCAAGCATTTCACACATATTATTTACATACTGACTGTTAGCACTTGGTGGCCTATAGCAACACCCCAAAAGAAAAGACTTTAGATGTGCCAAGTGAACCTGCAACAACAACACTTCAATAACACTTGACATAAGATCTTCTCTAAGCATTACAGGGATATGGCTCTGAGTATATACAGCAACACCTCCCCCATAAGCATTTCTGTCTCTTCTATAAATGTTACATCCTTGTATTGCTACTGATGTATCATCAAATGAATTATCTAAATTATTGATTTCATGAACCTTATTTCTAAGGCTACATATATTAATATGGGATATTTTCAGCCCTTTCCTGGGTAGCTTATCAGAGATAGACATAATACTGAAAAGAGCAGACAAAGCAAGAGAAAAAAATATACATTCAGCAGTCCATTAATCAATGTGTGTGTGTGTGTGTGTGTGTGTGTGTGTGTGTGTGTGTGTGTGTGTGCGTGCTGCGGGGTTGAGGCTACGAACTCATAGGCTCTCATCCCTTCCAGGCTTCTGGGAGGGAGGGTGGACAATGAGCCTGTCATAGCGGATGTAAGCAATGTCCCCACGCTCTCTGGCAGCTTTCATGGCTGGGATCAGTTCTTTCCTCTTCTGGCACACAGCTTCAGGATAGTTCTCGTTGAGGAAGATATACGTTCCCCTCATGTTCTTGGCTCTTTTCAGAACAGCTACCTTGTCCTAGAACCTCAGGATCTTGACCACTATCGGCCTGGGTCTATCACCTGGGCTGGTGGTGGGTTTTCCAGTCCTGTGGGCGCACTCCACCTCAATCTTCCTGTGGTCCATCTTCAATTTCTCAGAAATAATTTCCCTCACTCTGTCCTCAGGGGGCGCAGGGTAGCCTAGTGGTAAGAGTATTGGACTAGTAACTAGAAGGTTGCAAGGTCAAATCCCCGAGCTGACAAGGTAGAAATCTGTCGTTCTGCCACTGAACAGGCAGTTAACCCACTGTTTCTAGGCTGTCATTGAAAATAAGAATTTGTTCTTAACTGACTTGCCTAGTTAAGTAAAGGTCTCATGTGGAGATTCTGCAATTCTGTCCACAACTATGTTGTTCTGCCTTGATTGTCCCTCAAAACTGATATATCTTTTATTGTTATCATGGATTCACACACAGAACTGATGTCCTCTCTTAATGACTTACAGATTGCTGTTCTCCTGTTTTAACTCATCGAGCTGACCCTGGGAGAACTGCTAACTGTTCTGCAGGTCCTGTACCTTTCTGGTCAGGTCATCCATTCTTTTATTAGTAGAATTCACGAGTATTTGGACAAAACATTTGAAGCTATTTTCTTGTTGGTGTAACAACTCTCTTTTTGTTAGTTTAAGAGATCCTTCACGTGTGATGGAGAGACACCACTATCCTCAACGGTACTCCTGCCGGCTTTGGTCTTTGTCATGGTAGCTAGCAACTTAGGTTACGTTGTTACTCCTCGCAGTTCCAGACAGGGCAGGTCACAGGGAAGATTGAAAACAACAAACAGCAGGGATCTAGACCGCCACAAACCCTTGACAATCCACGGTCCCAGCCACAATGGCTAACCACGTTGCGGGCTGCGTTCAAGAAAACCTCACTAGCTTGATAATCAGCTAGCTAGCAGCTAGGCTAGCTGCAATGCCAAATAGCTCCGCAGACCAGTTCTTGGTCGGCAGGATCACTGGAAAGAGACCAGCAGTCCCAGCAACTGACGCCAACTGCTTCTTAGTCCAAACTAAGAAGCTAGGTAGCTACCAATAACTTTCCAATACACTTATAAACAACAAACTTTCCAAACAAACAAAACCTAGCTCTTCCTCGTTCCACGTTCAACAGGAGGTGACGTGTATTGGGGAACAGGAGAAGAGGGGGGCAAGAGAATAGGGGGACAATAGGACAGGAGGACAGGGGGTCAGAAGAACAGCAGAAGGACAGCAATTGGTCCCCTGGCCTGGTCTCAGTAATCTGTCCACTGTATGTGTGAGCTATTCCATAGACATATTATAACATACACTGCTACCGTAGTACTCTATGACCAGTGTAATGTAGAAGTAGATGTGATCAAGTGTATTGAGTAGACCAGTAACCTGTGTATTAACCCTTTCCTATAGCTCTGGTGGAGGACCTCCTGAGGACCCCTGTGGTACGAGTGGCGGGCTCCGGCTGGTCGTCATGGGAAACGTGGTCCGCCTGCTCCCAGGATTGTGCCAAAGGGTACCGTACCCGCAAGCGCACCTGTGCCACGCCAGAGGGCAAGGTTGCCCCCCCAGCCTGCAGGGGTTCGCCCGTAGAGTACCAAGACTGCAACTCTCAGGCCTGCTCAGGTAAAGGGGAAAGAACACAAGCACACATCCACAAACACACTGTTATGCACTGTTGCCTATTGGGACAGTCTTCAGTCTGGCAGGTACAGTGGGGCAAAAAAGTATTTAGTCAGCCACCAATTGTGCAAGTTCTCCCACTTAAAAAGATGAGAGAGGCCTGTAATTTTCATCATAGGTACACTTCAACTATGACAGACAAAATGAGAAAAAAATCCAGAAAATCACATTGTAGGAATTTTAATGAATTTATTTGCAAATTATGGTGGAAAATAAGTATTTGGTCACCTACAAACAAGCAAGATTTCTGGCTCTCACAGACCTGTAACTTCTTCTTTAAGAGGCTCCTCTGTCCTCCACACGTTACCTCTATGATGAAAATTACAGGCCTCTCTCATCTTTTTAAGTGGGAGAAATTGCACAATTGGTGGCTGACTAAATACTTTTTTGCCCCACTGTATACACGCACGCACACATACACGCATGCACACACTGCTCCCATAACTACAAAATATTATCTACAGTTGTGGTTGGCATAATACACAATTTAACACACAGCACCAGGGGAGAGACATGTATGCTAATGCTAATGCCAGTCCTCTAAAGTAATGCTGAGGGAATCATTAATTAGCTAATGGCTAGCATGGCAGCGGAGCAGAACCCTGCTAAGACGAGTCCTTGGTTTCAGTAGCTGAGTCAGTCCAGTGTTTGAACTAAAGCACCTCATCATTACCATAATCATGCAGTTGGCCTGCTTTAACTGGAGGTAACTGCACCACGTCTCAGCTCAACCCAGCTCTGATCTTAACACTCATGTAAATGAAATGTGGACAGACTGACTGACTGTATGAATGTTTTATGTTTGGTGAATCACTGATGAACACATCCCTTGAGTGTATATTTAATGACTGGTGACTGGCCATTGCTACCTACATAAGTTTACTGGCTGTGTATGCCAGCCTATTATCCTCTGAGAGAGAGAGAGCGAGAGAGATTGAGAGAAAGAGGGACAATGACACAGAGAGAGATATTGATACTGATTGAGAGAAAGAGGGACAAAGAGAGAGGGAAGGGAGACAGTTAAAGGAAATGGATTTGACAAGAGTGAGATGGAGGTGAAAGAGAGTTAGAGAGAAATGTCTGTACCGAGAACTGGTCCGGTTTGATCTAGCGTTATCATACATCCTCAAGGCTTCCGTTTACTCTCTCTATTTTATTCTTTCTCCATGATGTCCCTCCCAGTCCCGTCACAATGCACTCCCAGTTGCCAGACAGTCAGAGCAGTTTGAGGCAACCAAAGCAGGCATGCCACATTTCACTGCCCCTACTGTCTAATCCACTGGAGTAAATTCAGTTTTCTAGAGCAGAGAGACGAGGGGTCCAGGTCAACCCCAGCTCCACTCACCTCTCTCCACTCATCACTCACTCTCTCAGCTCAAACACTGTCATACAGGATGGAAGACTGACTGCAACTGCCAATGTGTGAGGAAATGACAACACACTAAATACTATAGAAGGGTTTTAAGCACAGGGTAGTTGTTCTGATGAGTCTTACTCACAGACATGGATAGAGACCATGGGCAGCAGGAGTCTTAGTTGTTTTCTAATAGGCTGATCAATCTGGTCTTCTAGTTAGACTTTATGTGTGTCTGTTGCAGCTAGAAGAGGATAGCATTTCATATGTTGATTTTTGCCTAGTTGGCGATGAAAGAGGTATCTGACCTTGCTTGCGTGTTTTTGTGTGTGTGTTTTCCCATCTAGTGAGTGGAGCCTGGTCCTGTTGGTCATCCTGGTCTCAGTGTTCGGTACCCTGTGGTGGAGGGCACTATCAGCGTACCCGCTCCTGTAACAACCCCAGCCCTGTCAACGGAGGAGATATCTGTATTGGCCTACACACTGAGGAAGCGCTGTGCAACACACACACCTGTGACGGTAAGGCAAAGACACACATATCCATCAGAGTCGCAGGCTTTTCTGTTCTTTACATGAATGAATGAATTACATGTTATTTCCGTGTCAAATTGCCAGTTGGCGGCCCATCCCTTATGGCATTAATTGACACATAAACAAACATTACAATAATTCACTGTGGTAATTAAATGATAATTCTTCTTCTGGTGTTCTCTGCATTGCGCATCGCATAAAGACTGGAAAAATGTAAGGTAAAAATCACTACATAATAGTAAATAAGGTTATCCAAACAATAACTACATTCCAAGAGCAGTTTAATAATATACATACACACTGTATTTAAACACATACACACATACACACTGTATATACAGGTATACACATACACACTGTATATATACATATACACACATACAGTTGAAGTCGGAAGTTTACATACACCTTATTCAAATACTTATTCACAATTCCTGACATTTAATCCTAGTAAAAATGTCCTGTCTTAGGTCAGTTAGGATCACCACTTTATTTTAAGAATGTGAAATGTCAGAATAATAGTAGAGAGAAAGATTTATTTCCTCTTTAATTTCTTTAATCACATTCCCAGTGGGTCAGAAGTTTACATACACTCAATTGGTATTTGGTAGCATTGCTTTTAAATTGTTTAACTTGGGTCAAATGTTTCAGGTAGCCTTCCACAGGCTTCCCACAATAAGTTGGGTGAATTTTGGCACATTCCTCCTGACAGAGCTGGTGTAACTGAGTCATGTTTGTAGGCCTCCTTGCTTGCACACTTTTTCATTTCTGCCCACAAATGTTCTATAGGATTGAGGTCAGGGCTTTGTGATGGCCACTCCAATACCTTGACTTTGTTGTCCTTAAGCCATTTTGCCATGACTTTGGAAGTATGCTTGGGGTCATTGTCCATTTGGAAAACCCATTTGCAACCAATTTGCTTCAATATATCCACAAAATGTTCCTACCTCATGATGCCATCTATTTTGTGAAGGGCACCAGTCCCTCCTGCAGCAAAGCACCCCCACAACATGATGCTGTCACCCCCGTGCTTCACGGTTGGGATGGTGTTCTTTGCTTGCAAGCCTCCCCATTTTTCCTCCAAACATAACGATGGCCATTCTGGCCAATCAGTTCTATTTTTATTTCATCAGACTAGAGAACATTTCTTCAAAAAGTACAATCTTCGTCCCCATGTGCAGTTGCAAACTGTAGTGTGGCTTTTTTATGATGGTTTTGGAGCAGTGGCTTCTTCCTTGCTGAGCGGCCTTTCAGGTTATGTTGATATAGGACTCGTTTTACTGTGGATATAGATACTTTTGTACCTGTTTCCTCCAGCATCTTCACACAGTCCTTTGCTGTTGTTCTGGGATTTATTTGCACTTTTCGCACCAAAGTACGTTCATCTCTAGGAGAACGTGTCTCCTTCCTGAGCGGTATGACGGCTGCATGGTCCCATGGTGTTTATACTTGCGTACTATTGTTTGTACAGATGAACGTGGTACCTTCAGGCGTTTGGAAATTGCTCCCAAGGATGAGCAATTTTTTTCTGAGGTCTTGGCTGATTTCTTTTGATTTTCCCATGATGTCAAGCAAAGAGGCACTGACTTTGAAGATAGGCCTTGAAATACATCCACAGGTACACCTCCAATTGACTCAAATGATGTCAATTAGCCTATCAGAAGCTTCTAAAGCCATGACATCATTTTCTGGAATTTTCCAAGCTGTTTAAAGGCACAGTCAACTTGGTGTATGTAAACTTCTGACTCACTGGAATTGTGATACAGTGAATTATAAGTGAAATAATCTGTCTGTAAACAATTGTTGGAGCAATGACTTGTGTCATGCACAAAGTAGATATCCTAACCGACTTGCCAAAACTATAGTTTGTTAGCAAGAAATTTGTGGAGTATAGTTAGTTTGTTAGCAAGAAATGTGTGGAGTAGTTTATGTAAACTTCCGACTTCAACTGTACATACATACATAACATATACAGATAAATAAATACAGAAAAAGACATAAGAAGTTATTTGAACCCAGTCTGGCACAAAGAGAAGATTCATATGGGAGACAAGTCTATACACAATCTATATACACACATACCATTTACCACATAGAAGATTCATATGGGAGACAAGCCTATGCACCATCTATATACACACATACCATTTACCACATAGAAGATTCATATGGGAGACAAGCCTATGCACCATCTATATACACACATACCATTTACCACATAGAAGATTCATAATGGAGACAAGCCTATACACATTCTATATACACACATACCATTTACCACATAGAAGATTCATATGGGAGACAAGCCTATGCACCATCTATATACACACATACCATTTACCACATAGAAGATTCATAATGGAGACAAGCCTATACACAATCTATATACACACATACCATTTACCACATAGAAGATTCATATGGGAGACAAGCCTACACACATTCTATATACACACATACCATTTACCACATAGAAGCTAAACATTGTTTTTTACAATTTCATTATAGGTAGCACTTTTTCTTTTATTCCAGGCTTTATAGAAATATTCCGCAATCGGAAATACACAATGGACAAAACACAATTCAGTTTCTCCTCATCACTCAGCCACATCATGCCAGGGTATATCTGGTGGCCTGTCTCCTCATCACTCAGCCACATAATGCCAGGGTATATCTGGTGGTCTGTCTCCTCATCACTCAGCCACATAATGCCAGGGTATATCTGGTGGTCTGTCTCCTCGTCACTCAGCCACATAATGCCAGGGTATATCTGGTGTGCTTTCTGGAATAAGAACAGTTGCATATCGTGGTAGGAAGGGCAATAGAGGATCAAATTAGTTTCATTTTCTATTTCTTAGTGGTCACAATAGTTGCATAGTCTTTCCTAATCAATGCATTGCAAGCCTATCGTGATAATTGTTCACTGATCAATACTGTGCCAGTCAGCACCTTGTTATGTCACTCCAGGGAGGGGTGTGAAAGAGGTGCATATTGGGAAACGGAGTTCCCATGCCTATTCCCTGCTGTGCTGGGAGGCAGCCCAATTGTGTCTGATAGTGTACCTTGTTGCCCAATAATGTGTGACGATGTGACATGTATACTGTCTATCTAACCAGGCCCTCTGCTCTGTGTAGTGTCTCTGTGTAGTGTCTCTGTTTCCTATAGGACTCTGTAATATGTATGAGTGTGAGCCAGCTATAGCTAATGCTGGACTGGGTAGAAAGTTACTCTCAGACATTCCTCTGAATAAGCCCACAGCCTTAATGAGAGACTAAATCTAATCTCTTGTCTAAAGAGTTTGTCTGATTCCTATCCTAACCCATTCTTTATTTTCCAGCAAACTGGCCAGTGTCACTATTTATTGTGTTCCTGCTGCGGCGTCCAGTGTGTGTGTGTCTGTGTGTTTACGTGATTAACTATACTTGCAGGGACCAGAAGTCCCCACAAGAATAGTAAATGAAAACATTTTTACCAACTGGGGACATTTTGTTGGTCCCCACAAGGTCAAATGCTATTTCTAGGGGGTTCAGAGTTAAGGTTAGAATTAGTGTTAGGGTTATAATTAGGTTTAGGTTAGGGTTAAGTTTTCCCGTTGAGGTTAAGGTTAGGGTTAGAGTACGGGTTAAGGAAAAAAAAAAGATTTTGAATTGGACTGAGCTGTGTGTCCCCACAAAGTGTGTGTGTGTGTGTGTGTGTGTGTGTCTGGCAAACTGTCATTCATATTTAATTAGACCAGCTGTCAGTCAGTCAGTGGGAACTGAGGAGTTCTCCCTGATGGTAATTAAAGACAAGGAAGGGAATTGGTTTCTGTCTTTTACTTGGACTGCGTCCCAAATGGCTATTCCCAAATGGCTATTCACTATTCCCTGGTCAAAATATATAGGGAAGGCTTCCTGGGTGGCACAGCGGTCAAAAGCAGAGCACCGCAGTGCTGAGGCACCACTACAGCCTGGGATTCGATCTGCAAGCTGACTCCGGTTGTCAGTCGAACTGTGGATCCTCTGACACATTGGTGCGGCTGACACTCGGGTTAAGAGAGCAGGGTGATAAGAAGTAGGAGGCCAGGTGGGTCATGTTTCAGAGGACGCATGACTCCACCTTCGCCTCTACCGAGCCCAATGAGGAGTTTCAGAGATGAGCCAAGGGACCTAATTTCAGGGAGAAAATGCTTGTGGCCATATCACCCTGAACACGCCTGTTCAGGGTCAGTCCTGGTTAGTACTGGGACTGGAGACCGCCTGGGAATACCAGGTGCCTCAAAAAATAACAAACAACCCTTTTCATCTGGTTAATGTTCTCTTTTGATGTAGGGCTAACACTTCCTATTAGCTAGCTGTGTGTGCCTGCACGCCTGTTCAACTTCATGTGTGTTCAACTTCATGTGTGTTCAACTTCATGTGTGTTCACCTTCATGTGTGTTCACCTTCATGTGTGTTCACCTTCACGTGTGTTCACCTTCACGTGTGTTCACCTTCACGTGTGTTCACCTTCACGTGTGTTCACCTTCACGTGTGTTCACCTTCATGTGTGTTCACCTTCATGTGTGTTCACCTTCATGTGTGTGCCCCTGCTTGTGTCCACAGTTTGCCATGCTAATGTCTTGTCCTCATCTGTCTCCTGCTTCGGTACATTTACCGACAGGCAGGACATTGGTCATCTATTCCCTATAGATACAGTGAACCTCCAATTAGCCGAAAAACCTTGTGTCTGTCAGTCCCCGGCCTATCTGATGGCCTTGTCAGAGATGGCTTGATTAAATAGATTGTGCTAACTAATGAAGGACAGGAGTGTGTGTGTGTGTGTGTGTGTGTGTGTGTGTGTCCATATTAGTACAGCCTCAAGAGTCGCAAGGACACCAACTCCCTGTGAGGCTGTCCTAATATGGATGCTGTACCGTCAGGGTTGTGTTGTGTTGTGTTGTTCATTGTAGACTGGTGTGGGGAGATCAGAGATCACGAGGAGCAGCTTCGGCAGCCTGTGGCTGAAAGGCTGACTGATAGGAGAGGTAAACAAAATGGCAGCCATCATTCATTGGGTGAATGGCTTTTGGCATCACGGGTTGGAAACGGGGGAGAGGGTTCTGGGAGAGGGTCTTTCCTGTTTACTGTACACAGGCGCCTGTCGCCTGGGAAACATGGCTAACACTTGGTTCTTGACGAAAACATCTTGGCTATGCACTAAACAAACTATGGGTTTGCTTTCTCAAAACAGTTTACCTCACAACCACTTGGGTCTGTTTGTATATGGCTAGGGTTGTTAGGGTTGTTTGTGGCTGTGCGGTGGTGGGGCTAGTTTGTTTGTTTTCATGCGCTTGGGTGGTCAAGTTGGGTTCCAGGCATGTTAAGAATGCAGCGGTTACCTCAACTCAGAGTGAATCTTTGGTCATTTGTCTGTGTACTGACGTTTGTGTGTGTGTGCGCAGGCGGCTGGATGGCCTGGTCTCTGTGGTCAGCATGTGATGACGTAGGGCTGCAGGTACGCAGCCGGGTCTGTGGGGCTCAAGGCTCCGCCCCCTGTGTGGGAAACAGCACTGAGCACAGGGACTGCAACGAGATTCCAGGTGAGCCATACACACTTTCATCATATATGTCATCATCATCGTCACCACCAACATCATCATCATAACCGTTATCATTTTCATCATCGCCATCGTTCATAATCATCACTATCATCATCATCATAACCGTTATCATTTTCATCATCATCACCATCGTTCATAATCATCACTATCATCACTATCATCACTATCATAACCATTATCATGATCATCATCCTGATCATCGCCATCGTTCATAATCATCAATATCATTATCATAACCGTTATCATGATCATCATCATCACCATTTAATTGTTATTATTTTTTCACCTTTATTTAACCAGGTAGGCCAGTTGAGAACAAGTTCTCTGTGACATGGCCAAGATAAAGCAAAGCAGTGCGACACAAACAACACAGAGTTCACATGGAATAAACAAACGTACAGTCAATAACACAATAGAAAAGTATATATACTGTACAGTGTGTGCAAATGTATTAAGATTAGGGAGGTAAGGCAATAAATAGGCCATAGTGGCGAATAGGCCATAGTGGCGGGCAGGTGCAGGCAGCGATCGGTTGAAGAGCATGCATTTAGTTTTACTTGTATTTAAGAGCAGTTGGAGGTCACGGAAGGAGAGTTGTATGGCATTGAAGTGCATCTGGAGGTTTGTTAACACAATGTACAAAGAAGGGCCAGAAGTATACAGAATGGTGTTGTCTGCGTAGAGGTGGATCAGAGAATCACCAGCAGCAAGAGCGACATCATTAATGTATACAGAGAAAAGAGTCGGCCCGAGAATTGAACCCTATGGCACCCCATAGAGACTGCCAGAGGTCCGGACAACAGGCCCTCCGATTTGACACACTGAACTCTGTCTGAGAAGTAGTTGGTGAACCAGGCGAAGCAGTCATTTGAGAAACCAAGGTTGTTGAGTCTGGGGGCATAATCACTCTGAGATAATGACAACTCTGAGATAATAACAACTCTGAGATAATAACCACTCTGAGATAATAACCACTCTGAGATAATAACCACTCTGAGATAATAACCACTCTGAGATAATAACCACTCTGAGATAATAATCACTCTGAGATAATAACCACTCTGAGATAATAATCACTCTGTGATAAAACCACTCTGAGATAATAACCACTCTGAGATAATAACCACTCTGAGATAATAACCACTCTGAGATAATAATCACTCTGAGATAATAACCACTCTGAGATAATATTCACTCTGAGATAATAATCACTCTGAGATAATAACCACTCTGAGATAATAACCACTATGAGATAATAACCACTATGAGATAATAACCACTCTGAGATAATAATCACTCTGAGATAATAATCACTCTGAGATAATAATCACTCTGAGATAATAACCACTCTGAGATAATAACCACTCTGAGATAATAACCACTCTGAGATAATAACCACTCTGAGATAAGACGCATCATACACATAGGGACAAGTTCTTGGACACAGATTGACAGAAAGCCTATTGTCTTTTATCAATGGCGGTTATGATATCATTTAGGGCCTTGAGCGTGGCTGAGGTGCACCCATGACCAGCTCGGAAACCAGATTGCATAGCGGAGAAGGTACGGTGGGATTCGAAATGGTCGGTGATCTGTTTGTTAACCACCATTCATAATCATCGCTATCATCATTATCATAACAGTTATGATCATCATCAATGACAGTGTTCATAATCATCACTATCATCATTATCACTATCATCACCATCCACGTCATCACCTCCACCATTATCATAATCACTCTGAGATAATAACCACTCTGAGATAAGACGCATCATACACATAGGGACAGTTTCTTGGACACAGATTAAGTCTAATACAATACAAAAAAGAATGGATATTCTCTATAGAAAGTGCTTTTTAGGCCTCCCGGGTGGCGCAGTGGTTAAGGGCGCTGTACTGCAGTGCCAGCTGTGCCATCAGAGTCCTGGGTTCGCGCCCAGGCTCTGTCGTAACCGGCCGCGACCGGGAGGTCCGTGGGGCGACGCACAATTGGCCTAGCGTCGCCCGGGTTAGGGAGGGCTTGGTCGGTAGGGGTGTCCTTGTCTCATCGCGCACCAGCGACTCCTGTGGCGGGCTGGGCGCAGTGTACGCTAGCCAAGGTGGCCAGGTGCACAGTGTTTCCTCCGGCGCATTGGTGCGGCTGGCTTCCGGGTTGGATGTGCGCTGTGTTAAAGAAGCTTGGAAGGTTGGTTGTGTATCGGAGGACGCATGACTTTCAACCTTCGTCTCTCCCGAGCCCGTACGGGAGTTGTAGCGATGAGACAAGATAGTAGCTACTACAACAATTGGATACTACGAAATTGGGGAGAAAAAGGGGTAAAATTCAAAAAATAAAACAAGTGCTTTTTAGTCCATCCATGACAAGACTTAATCCATGTCCGGGAAACTGCCCCCTTCGCTGCTACTTCTATGGATATTTTTTTAGGATTATTATTGTTTAATTCACACCTGCAGTGTTGGAGCTCGGAGTTTAAGTATTTCACTGTACATTACAACTACATCTGCGACCCTGTGCATGTGGCTAAATCAAACATCTAATCTAATCAAATTTCCCCCACCAGAATAAGATCTTCTATCTTAATTTGTGCTAATGAAGTCTACGTAAATCAGGCTTCTTAGAGTGTTCCTCTGATGAGGACCTTGTTAAGGCTGTTTCCTTTCTTTTACTTTTAACAGAGTAATGATGTTTCTGTCCCTGGCTACCAGAGACAAGACAGATGCAATTAGCGTCCCAAAAAGGCACCCTATACAGTGCACTACTTTTGACCAGAGCCCTATAGACGGGTCAACATCATGAAAATGATGCGTGTGCCTCAAAGGCCGAGTGTTGTTACGGTTCTGGGTGACAAGAATGACAAGAAACGGACATGTGGGACAAGAGCTCATTGTGTAACTGTATTTATGTTTTCAATAAACATTGGAAACCAAATATAGTTGACTTGCTATCAACAATCTAATCCCACCATTTCTAAACAACCAACCCGTGTATGTGTCCTGGTCATGAGTATCCAACTATATAGGGAATAGGGTACCGTTTGGGACGCGGCCCAAATCACATCTAATTTCATTGCAATTTCGGAGGAGGCGTTGGAAATCGTAAGGTCACTGGGATGGCGTGTGACACTCGCTCAGCCGAAATTGCCCCAAAATGTAATCATAGGATGGCCACATCTCAATTAAAAACACACACCCTCCTCTTCCCCCCTCTCCCTCCTGATGAATGACTTTAAGTGTCGGTTAAACATCATAGAAGCTAGTCTGCACAACAATCCCAACTGTCTGAAGTTTTCATTAGTGTTTCATGATGTATGTTTCTTTGTGTGTACTGTGTACTGTATACTGTGTGTACTGTTCTGCAAGTACCATCTATCAGTTCAAATCACTCTGAACTCTTGGATGGTTTCCAGATATTTCTGTGCATGGTGAGAATGTGCATGTGCTGGTAGCTGACTGTTTGTCTGTCTCTGCATGTCTGTCTGTGTGTGTGTTGTGTTGCAGTGATTCTCCCTGCGTCTGGCTTTGATAAGGACCAGCAATGCAGAGGTAAGTGGATTAACAACCAACTACAGTACGTGTGAATGCGTGTGTGTGTATGTGTGTGTGTGTTCCATGAATCCTTTCATTCAGTCAGCAGGAGGTAATAGGAGCGCTGTAGGTCTTCCCCTCCTCTACTTTAATCTACCTTTAGGGGGATGCCACCATATCCGTTTTGAAACCATGGCGATGCTGCACAAGCCTTTGAACCAATCATCAGAAGTGGAATATGCATGAGGGAATATGGAAGTGGAATATGCATGGCCATTATAATAAGGTGTAGGAACCATGCTGGGAAGGGTAATGGTTTCAAGGCTGTGCCGCCATTCCATTGGACAGCTTCCAGGTTTGACGGCAGGAGCTTGATTCCCTTGAATGAACCACCATTTTACTAGCCTGGTCCCCAATATGTTTGTGCTGTCTTGCCAACTCCTGAGGTCATTGTCACCATGAATTGGCAAGACAGCACAAACAGATATGTGACCAGGCTACCACTTTGCTGCAATACAATATGTGAAGGAGGATGAGGAGAGAAAGAAAGAGTTATGATGAGAGAACGAAAACGACAGATAACAGACACCGATAATTGAACTAGACATCATGACTGACCTCCTCCCATCTGTCTGCTTTGTTGTTTTTGCACAGCATTCACCTCTCTGCACCTGATAGCCACAGGCGTGTCTTGTTTCCTGGGGGCGGGCCTTCTGTCCTTCCTGGTCTATGTGTACTGTCAGCACTTCCACAAGCCCTCGCAGGAGTCTGCCGTCATACACCCAACCACACCCAACCACCTCAACTACAAGGGCAACACCACACCAAAGAACGAGAAGTACACGCCCATGGAGTTCAAGGTATTGTCACAGGTACAGTATACAAGGGTTGTCACTCATGTGGATAGATACACACACAGACATGCATATACACACACAACAGGCCTGAGTCCTCTGCATGCAGACACACATGCATAGACACACGCACATCCACTGTTGTTTTACTAACCTTGTGAGGACACACAATTGATTCCCATTCCAAATCCTAGTTTTCCTAACCCTAACCCTAGCCCTAACCCTGACCCTAACCTTAACCCCAAAACTTAACTTTAACCCTAAACCTAACCTTTAACTCCTAAACCTAATTCTAACCCTAAACCCCCTGGAAATCGCCTTTTTCTTTGTGGGGGCTTGCAAAATGTCCCCAGTTGGTCAGAAAATGCTCCGTTTATTGGAACTTCTGTTCTCCACAAGTATAATTAAACATGTCCACACACACACACAGACAAACAGATACACACACAGACATATACACACGCAGACATATACACACACAGACATATACACACGCAGACATATACACACACAGACATATACACACACAGACATATACACACACAGACATATACACACACAGACATATACACACACAGACATATACCCACACAGACATATACCCACACAGACATATACCCACACAGACATATACCCACACAGACATGTACACACACAGACATATACCCACACAGACATATACACACACAGACATGTACACACACAGACATGTACACACAGACATATACACACACAGACATGTACACACACAGACATATACACACATAGACATATACACACACAGACATATACACACACAGACATGTACACACAGACATATACACACACAGACATGTACACACACAGACATGTACATACACAGACATATACCCACACAGACATATACCCACACAGACATGTACACACACAGACATATACCCACACAGACATATACACACACAGACATGTACACACACAGACATGTACACACACAGACATATACCCACACAGACATATACACACACAGACATATACCCACACAGACATGTACACACACAGACATGTACACACACAGACATGTACAATTGTCTGCGTAGCAAAGAGATGCTGTAACACCAGCCATTCATATGGCTTTGAGAAGATTTTACTTATGTTTAGGGTTCTTTCATTATATGAGGATGAGTAATAGTGAGAGCTCAGAACTCTTATCTGTCTTCACCTGGTTTCCTTACTCCATGGTGTCTTGTGTCTCTGCCTGATCATAGCCTCAGTCCTTATTATTGGACCCCGTTGGGCTGTTATAGCAACTGACTCCCGCTGCTGTCTATAATGCTGAACCATCATCTCTTGAGAAAGCATCAGCCAAAACATTGAGGTTGGCTCAGCTATATTAAATTCAATAATAAATGTAAAGTCAAGCTGCACCTTCCTGCCCCACCTTTCCTCACTCTTGGACCTAACACCTGCGTGTGCCTATGAGCCACCTTCCGACCCCATCGATCCGTCCCACCGTGGCATTGTCCTTCATACGTATGTCAGGGTTTAGCCTTAGGACCAAGGTCATGATCCATCTAGTTAGTATACATAGTTACATATTATTTTTCCCCCTAATTAGTCAAGTACTGTGCTAGGACAGTCTATCTCAGATGATGGTTGTTGCTTCTCAGAAGGACACCTGATTGTTTTTCTAAAGCTGTCAGCCGCCTGCTGGGTGAGTGATGTGTTGTGGTGCAGTAGTTGAGGCTGGGTTCTAATACCTGGCACTGATGATCAGAGCCATGCAGTGAGATCAGAGGCTTAATAGAATAAGTATGGCTAGGCAGGTTTCATACCACAGGTAGCTAGCTAACTATTAGCCTGGCATCTTAACTGATTTTGCTATGTTTAACCTGTGAGCACAGCATTCAGTCTGGTTTAACCAGGTTAGCTAGCTAGAGCCACTCACTCAACCTGAGAACTACTGCGGTTATCATTGGTCTTTCTTCACAGGCCCTCAAATCCCTCCTCCAGGGCGTTTCAAAATGGCGAACGTTGTTGTGCATTTCACTGATTCTGGAACCCAATTACAGAGCAGGGACCAGAGCTGTTAAGATAAATGACATTACTGAGCAGCCCTCCGTAGTGTTCCCTCCGTCGGCTTGTTGTGGCTTCTAGCCGCCGCAACCTGCCTGTAAAGTGCAAGTGCATTACATTAAGTGTGAGTCCCAAATGACACCCCATTGCCCATATAGTGCACTACTTTCCAAATGGGCCCTGGTCAAAAGTAGTGCACTATAAAGGTAAAAGGGTTCCATTTGGAATGTACACTACAGTAAAAATGTATTTTGTGCTGTTTCCTCATTTAGAAGGACCTACTGTAATTTATTCATCCCTCTCATATTTGTTAATTGATTATGCTTGATTTATGGCTGATAAATCACATTTTGTTGAAGTTTTCTACCTTGCTAAAAGATGCACTTCCAGTACCCAGCACTGTAGCCCACTTTTCAACTTGTAAGAGTATAATATATGGATATTGCTCCTGTCTGAGTCATTGGTAAACTAAACCATCTGTTATGGCACTGTTATGAAACTCTTATGTCACTGTTATGACTGTTTTCTCTACTCTTCCCACCTCACCCAGACATACATTAACAGTATGTTACACTTTACTGAACAGTACGTACCTTTTACACCCTCCAGTGTTTTCTGTCTAAGTTTGTAGCCACTGTCATCTGTTATGATTGTCTTCTCTCCACTTCCAGACTCTGAACAAGAACAACCTGCTCCCAGACGAGAGGTCTAACTTCTACCCAACGCCCCTGCAGCAAACTAACGTTTACACTACCACCTACTACCCCACAGCGCTGGGAAAATTTGACTACAACAGGCCTGACTCCTCCCCTTCCCCTTGCAGGACCTATAACCACAGCTGAGACACACACCCCAAGGACCCCAGCCCCACCTACCTACCCAGACTGAACTCCACCCCCATCGCCATGGTGACAAATGCCATGGTGACTGAACACAACCTAAGACCTGGATCTCATTTTTGCTCTCCTTTCCTTTATCCCATGGTATCGCCAAAATGGTGGGGTGTGTGTGTGTAAGGGTATACCTGGAACGTACTATCAGCACTCTGTAGGGGTGGATACAGTATGGATACTGATGCATCCCCTAGACTCACTAACTAGAGCCAGGAACCTGATCCTGGTACTGGACATCACAGTGTCAACGTAGTGCTTTGATGGAGAGCTGAATGATGAACTCCATAAGACACTATAAGCTACAGTATGGATTTGGGCAATGACTTATCCCTGTGGAACTTGACAACCTGATCGCCTTACTGTGGGTGTTGTGCTATTCAGAGAGGCTAGAGGTGGCCTTAAGAGATACTCAAAATGGCCACATCTTCTCCTCTCTGGTCTGTCTGGTCACCTCTATGAATGAGTCTCTATGACACCAACATCCCCTCTGTCTGCAGCTTTTATCCCCATTCTAAACTCAGAATTCTCCCGACAACAAGTTACCGGGAACATCCCAACCGGCGCATATCCTGGTGTCTGTCCTTGCTTCAGTGCGGTGGTTGCAAATCATGAGGAAACCAAAAAAAATACTAAATTAATTCAAGAGATCAGGAGGCCAATATCAGTTCTATTGTGTTTGGAGGTGGATGGATGAATGCACTCAGCTCACCTCATCACATGACATGAGGAGGACAAGAACCTGGGACTTCAGCTCGGCCATGTTTTTGGGTGGTACTAGAGGACCAGGGGAACAGAGGCACATCCATGGATGGCAGCGTGTGATCGGTTATGGACAAAACACTACCTATATTGGTCCACACAGATACAGACATACTCATTGCTTTATAGACTCTAGTTTTAATCTGCTTATGTCCAAACAAGGCCCCACACATCAGGCTATGTTATGTAATGTATAGGTAGGCTTCCCAGAATGATCTGAACATGGGATAGAGATCTGAGGTGTCTGACTGAGAGAGTTGGAATCAGTTGACGGGATACAGTTGGTACAGCTTTGGGTTGCCTCGGGTGCCTGTCTGTATGCAAAATAGGGGATAATGTGGGGTCAGATTATATAAAGACTTCTAGAAGGGAATTCCCTTGATTCTAGAATGAAATGGATGCATTCTACTGAGCACTGTACCTACCTACTACCGCTCAGTGTGGAGAACTGGACTGCAACCGCATTTTGATATGATATCATACAAGCTAGGATAATAAGCTAGTAGTGTGGCACCTTTTTTTAAGTGGTTTTGTTATGAGGGAGGTTATTTGTTTAATGCTAGAGAGAGAGCGAGAGAACAGTAGTATAGGAGGAAAAGTTTTATTTCACAAATAATAGCTGATTCACTTTTTAGTTTCTCATCAGTTTCACATCACAAAATACATTATTTTTACATTTTTCAAAGCAGCTTAGTAGCCAATGTGTATCTGACATATTTTACAAATAAGAACAAAAAAATAAAACACAGATTCATGTAGAAGCAAATATAAGTCTGACTGTAGCAAATATTAATGGATCCCTCTCTTAACATTGCTAAATCATGCTTAGAAATACTTTGGTATGAGATTAATGTTTTGCTTGTATGTGTATGTTTGCTTGCTTCGTATGTGTATGCCTGTGAGCTTGAATGAGGAGAGGAACAGACAACTCTGTATGTATTTTGTACAATGTAAATGTATTGCTTTATTACATATGACTGTATATGACGGGATCTGTAAAGGACTATGTGCATTTTTTCACACATTATGATGATGGCACTCCTGACGTTCCGCTGGGTTTCTGTGTGTTCCACGTATAAGATGTTAATCGTTGTAAGTTTAAGGAGAGCTGCACGGTTCTCATGGGGAAGCTTGGATCATAAAGGAATTTGAGAAACACAACTGAGCTATATTTTCTTATTATGCCTGATGTTATGCTAATTCAGCAGCGATGCTTCTAGTTCCTCTCATAGAAATAGAAGGATTTTATTCTATCATTCTAATTCTATAGTTCCGCTATATGCACGAGAGCTCTATCTGTACATAAGAGACAGCCTTCGATCTGCAGACCATTAATGACATCTAAAGGTTAGTATAATGTAAATGTATATTATTGTATAGCTAACACTGTTTTTTGTTTTGTTTGTTTTGTTTGAAGCCTTATAGTTGTAAAAAAGTGCAGCAGCTATGTACACACCAACCATGGGGTTTGTAAGGGGATAGAGCTAGTCAATGTGACTGGTTGACTACGGCCTAGACATCTTTTCCAGGGATGTATTCATTCCACCGATTCTGTTGCAAAATGTTTCGCAAACGGAATGAAACGAAGAGGGGCGTACATGAATTTGTCCAATAAAAACTCTTGTTTTTCTCTTTTAGCTTTCCGTTTGGGTCTTAAACGGTTTCCGTAATGAATACACAACAGCTGTTTTGTTACTTTGTGCAGATGTACAGTTTGGCTACATCTTGTGTAGTATCTTAGAGTAACAAAGACAGCCCGTCGTTTTAGAGGCACTTGTGCCAGTTTAATACAGAATCAATGTCACCACCACAATAAAACATTTATAATTAAAAGCCCTACCTTAATAAAACATGTAAAATAAGAACTTGATACAGCAAATGTACAACAAAGAGTCATGTAAATTAGATAAAAGTAATTCTGCTGTTTAGAGGACATCCTGTGGTTTTCCTTTTCCACACACCCACGTTTCTTGGGTTTGTAATTGGCTCCCCCTAAATGGTGACTCCCTCTAATTTGCTTCCCCTGGCCCTGTAGTCACTTTTGATTGGACAAGCTGGATGTCACATTGTGGAGCTCTGTCCCCTGATTGGCTCGGTGCCCTTCTATGCAACTGACCTGGTGGTACTGTTAGATATGTGACATAGACTGTAATCACTGCCTTTTAGACACTGTGAATTTTTTGGTACTCTATATTTTTGTATATTGTACATTATAAAGGATAATAAACCTTGATGCCAACATCACATGAGTCATTTTTGTGTGTGTGTGTGTGTGTGTGTGCATGTGTGTGCATGTACTCCATCACATCACCCCAGTGCAGCACCAGACGGAAAGCTCTCTTCCTGGTGCCAGCTAAGCAGTCAAGAAGAGTGCCACATTGATCAGTGCCAGTGTCTAAATAAAGGATATAATCCTGCTGAAACAGAATATCTTGCCTCAATACCTCTGTATGCAGATGACTCTATATGTACAGGTTTCACCTGATTGACAGCACATATCCATCACTATCATTTTAGACCTACACTAAACTAGACATTTCCCTTAAAGCTGAAAGTATCCATGTACTGGATGTAGCCTACAGTACTGTCCATGGCAGGCCTGACATTCATCTGATATGTCAGGAACTTCACCCCACTCATCCACAGAGAGAAAGTGAGTATAGCGCTGCTTCCTCATTTGACTGGAGTGCTCTCCTGGCCCGGCTGTGCCTCTCCATTACCCAGAGAAGCTCAAGCAGCTGAGAGTGGCTTTATTGATGAATGCAGCGGTTGCATGAATTAATCACCCCTTATCTGCTGAGATGGCTGACTGGCATGGACATGATAGAGTAATCATGGAGTGATGGGCAAGCTGGCTCACAGTTTTGGGGGTCACTATCCATCTACAGTAGTCTTGTCCTATGGACTAATGCTGCTGAGTACTGTCCTATGGGGATGGTTGGTGTGTGAGGTAACTATGATGATGATGAGGGTACGAGTCAGTGTCCTCTTGGCTGCAGAGCTGCAAGTTAGTATCAGTGTCCCCAGTTCTCTTTGTTACTTCAGATGCACCACTGCTAACATCTTCAGGACTCTGCTTATTGGCTCCAGTATTTTACCATGGCGACAGTGCGCCAAGGCCCTCTGATGTGGCCTCATTGGACAGCAAACAGCTGGTTTGAGAAACATGGATCTTCAGGAATGTGCTGGTTATTTGCTCCAGTACTTTAGCATTAGCTTAGCGTCAGTGCAACCCTCTGATGTACTTTACACACTGACCAGTAGGCCTAGTGGAGCTCAGATGTTGTACTTCTGTCTGTTGATGTTTACCAAGTGGAGGGCCGTGGTTGATTGTTTTGAAGTATTGCACCCCCGAAGGGAGGAAAGATGAAGAGTGGGAGACAGTGTTTGTGTGTTTACACAGCACAACAGATCTCTATGCCAGATGATGGCTCTCATCTCAATGTCTGGGGGTTCTGGAGTCTGTTGTCGTGTTCAGTGGCTGGTCACACACTCCACTGAGATCTCCGTCCTGGGAAATTGTTTGATTTGACGCAGAAGCTTACAATTAATCTACTAGCCAACTAATCTCTGCAGTGTACAATGGAACGTCAAAGGAACTGAAAGGGACACGATGGCATTTGAAATGTTATCAAAGAGTCTAGATTCTACTGAGGAGATACTGTGTGTACCTCCTCAGTAGAAGGACAATTATAAGGTCCCTTTATAGATTTGTATACATTTGGGTTTTCACACTTTCAAACTGACCATTTCAGTGACCTGTCTTTATGAAAAGTATCAACACTTAAATCAGAGGCAAGTTGCAAGCTAATCTTTTGTTCTGGAATGACCTTTGTTGAAGCAGGCAGAGTTGTGGACCAGTAGAGGACCTGTAGTGGACCAATAAACAACCCTAACCTTATAGGGTAAGGTAAAGGTTGGAGTTAGGGTTGAGGCTAAGGTTAACCCTTAATCCTAACCCTAGCCAAACCTTAGCCCTAACCTTAGCCCTACAACCCTAGCCCTAACCTTAGCCCTAACCTTATCCCTAACCCTAACCTTAGCCCTAACCTTATCCCTAACCCTAACCTTAGCCCTAACCCTAACCACAACCTTAGCCCTAACCTTAGCTCTAACCTTATCCCTAACCTTAGCCCTAACATTAGCCCTAAACTTAGCCCGAACCCTAACCTTAGCCCTAACCCTAACCCTAACCCTAGCACTAACCTTAGCCCTAACCCTATCCCTAACCCTAGTCCTAACCCCAGCCCTAAACTTAGCCTTAACCCTAACCCTAGCCCTAACCTTAGCCCTAACCTTAGCCCTAAACTTAGCCCTAACCCTAGCCCTAACCTTAGCCCTAACCTTAGCCCTAACCCTAGCCCTAACACTAGCCCTAACCTTGGCCCTAACACTAGCCCTAACCGTAGGTGACCATATTCCAACCTCAATTAGCCAGAACAATATAGAATGGGTTAATGTTGTTATTGGTTAAGGCTGACGGTGAGTGATGAGTGGGAGACAGAGAGAGGGCAGTGATGTAGGGTCTTCTCCTGTACATCGTCCTTTCCCAGTCCCTGCTAATGAAGGAGAGGGATGAAAGAGAGGAAAGAAAGAGAGGAAATTAAATGCTGTTAAATCACCATGAGGCTCACATCTTTAAAACTTATTTTGGACTGGGGGGCAGTATTGAGTAGCTTGGATAATAAGGTGCCCAGAGTAAACTGCCTGCTACTCAGGCTCAAAAGCTAGAATATGCAAAAATTAGTAGATTTGGATAGAAAACACTCTGAAGTTTCTAAAACTGTTTGAATGATGTCTGTGAGTATAACATAACTCATATGGCAGGCAAAAACCTAAGAAAAAATCCAACCAGGATGGGGGAAATCTGATGTTTGTAGTTTTTCAAGTCATTGCCTATCGAATATACAGTGTCTATGGGGTCATATTGCACTTCCTAAGGCTTCCACTAGATGTCAACAGTCTTTAGAACCTTGTTTCAGGCTTCTACTGTGAAGGGGGGGCGAATAAAAGCTGTTTGAGTCAGGTTTCTGGCAGAATGCCATGAGCTAAATCATGCACATGGCCATGAGAGGTAGCTGCGTTCCTTTTCATTTCTAAAGACAAAGGAATTGTCCAGTTTAAACATTATTGAAGATTTATGATAAAAACATCCTAAAGATTGATTGAACCCCCCCCCCCCCCCCCCCCCCAACAGCCAGTGGAAGTGCAGGGCGCCAAATTCAAATCAACAAAAATATCATAATTAAAATTACTCAAGCATACAAGTATTTGCCACCATTTTAAAGATACAATTCTCGTTAATCCAGCCACAGTGTCTGATTTCAAAAAGGATTTACAGCGAAAGGACCACAAACAATTATGTTAGGTCACCACCAAGCCACAGAAAAACTGCCTTTTTCCAGCCAAAGAGAGGAGTCACAAAAAGCAGAAATAGAGATAAAATGAATCACTAACCTTTGATGATCTTCATCAGATGACACTCATAAGACTTCATGTTACACAATACATGTATGTTTTGTTTGATAAAGTTCATATTTATATCAAAATATCTGAGTTTACATTGGCGCGTTACATTCAGTAGTTCTAAAACATGCGGTGATTGTGCAGAGCCACATCAATTTACAGAAATACTCATAATAAACATTGATAAAGATATGACTATTATACATGGAACTTTAGATAAACTTCTCCTTAATGCAACCGCTGTGTCAGATTTCAAAAAAACTTTACAGAGAAAGCAAACCTTTTAATCATCTGAGTACAGCCTTTAGACAACAAAGCAGCCAAAAAGATACCCGCCATATTGGGTAGTCAACATTACCCAGAAATAGAATTTTAGGTCCATCATAAATGTTTGATTTGTTTGATAATGTCCATCAGTTATGTCCAAATATCTTCTTTTGTTAGGGCGTTCGGTAAACAAATCCAAAAGCGCGTTCAGGTCGCGCCGAACGTCGGACGAAAAGTTCAAACAGTTCCGTTACAGCCCGTAGAAACATGCCAAACTATGTATGGAATCAATCTTTAGGATGTTTTTAACATAAAACTTCATTAATGTTCCAACTGGACAATTCCTTTGTCTGTACAAATGAAGTGGAACGTAGCTATCTTTCACGTGAGCGCACCAGACCGAGGCTGTGGCACTCTGCCAGACCACTCACTCAAAGAGCCCTTATGAGCCCCTCCTTTAGAGTAGAATCCTCAAAACAGGTTCTAAATACTGTTGACATCTAGTGGGAAGTGCAACATAACTAATATCACCCTGTATCTTCAATGGGGGCTGAGTTGAAAAACTACAAACCTCAGATTTCCCACTTCCTGGTTGTATTTTTTCTCAGGTTTTCGCGTGCCATATGAGTTCTGTTATACTCACAGACATCATTCAAACAGTTTTAGAAACTTCAGAGTGTTTTCTATCCAATACTAATAATAATATGCATATATTAGCATCTGGGACAGAGTAGGAGGCAGTTCACTCTGGGCACGCTATTCATCCAAAAGTGAAAATGTATTATGTTCAGAAATGCATTGTCTCAAACAAACATCCGGTGAAAGTGCAGAGAGCCACATTAAATTACAGAAATAATCATAATAAACATTGATAAAAGATACAAGTGTTACGCATTGAATTAGAAATAAACTTCTCCTTAAAAAGAAAACAAATATATAGCACCAGTCTCAAATTAATTATAGAACATTTTATTTTTGTTCATCTTATTTATTAGAGACTCATTTGAGCACCTCCAGTTTATAGTTGTTCTGCATTGCTGAGCAAGGAAGGCAGTGATGAAGCCATTCATTCGTGTATGATTTAATATACTTAAGCACCTGCCAGGGGTTGTAAATGCTAATGTCCATTTTAAGGAGAAGGTATATTGATGACTGGGCCTTAAACAAAAATGTTGATGATACTAAAAGGTTGATGGGGACATGTGCACATCTGAAGAGGGTAGGGAAAGGCACAGTAATCACCTATCAATAGGGTCATACTGAATCAGAGGCCCCGTACACACTCAGGTTGTCAACTGATGTACAACGCATTTGACACACTGGTTGTGAAACTGATATTTTTGTGATACAGCAATGTTATGTACGCCTCTTGGAGAGGGAACGCAACACCCTGCTACAACTCAACTCCCCGTGGAGTAAAAGAGGTATGGACTGTAGGTGCGAGTAAGGATGACAAAGGCAGAGAATTTACCGTTTACTGGGAATTTTGTCCTTCACACAGTAAATTTGGGGAAAAGGGGCTGAACGGATCCAAAGCAAAGAAAGTAAATGTCAAAGCCCCCTCTCCTACCTTACCTGCCTCCCCACTACTTACCTAACTTACCCTCTCCTACCTTACCTGCCCACTACTTACCTAACCTACCCTCTCCTACCTTACCTGCCTCCCCACTACTTACCTAACTTACCCTCTCCTACCTTACCTGCCCACTACTTACCTAACCTACCCTCTCCTACCTTCCCTGCCTCCCCACTACTTACCTAACCTACCCTCTCCTACCTTCCCTGCCTCCCCACTACTTACCTAACCTACCCTCTCCTACCTTCCCTGCCTCCCCACTACTTACCTAACCTACCCTCTCCTACCTTACCTGCCTCCCCACTACTTACCTAACTTACCCTCTCCTACCTTACCTGCCCACTACTTACCTAACCTACCCTCTCCTACCTTACCTGCCTCCCCACTACTTACCTAACTTACCCTCTCCTACCTTACCTGCCCACTACTTACCTAACCTACCCTCTCCTACCTTCCCTGCCTCCCCACTACTTACCTAACCTACCCTCTCCTACCTTCCCTGCCTCCCCACTACTTACCTAACCTACCCTCTCCTACCTTCCCTGCCTCCCCACTACTTACCTAACCTACCCTCTCCTACCTTCCCTGCCTCCCCACTACTTACCTAACCTACCCTCTCCTACCTTCCCTGCCTCCCCACTACTTACCTAACCTACCCTCTCCTACCTTCCCTGCCTCCCCACTACTTACCTAACCTACCCTCTCCTACCTTCCCTGCCTCCCCACTACTTACCTAACCTACCCTCTCCTACCTTCCCTGCCTCCCCACTACTTACCTAACCTACCCTCTCCTACCTTCCCTGCCTCCCCACTACTTACCTAACCTACCCTCTCCTACCTTCCCTGCCTCCCCACTACTTACCTAACCTACCCTCTCCTACCTTACCTGCCTCCCCACTACTTACCTAACCTACCCTCTCCTACCTTACCTGCCTACCCACTACTTCCCTAACCTCGCACCACCTGGTGAGCCAAAATACATGGGGTGGTCCGCCCAGGTCTTACCTAGTGTGTATAGATAGTAAATACTATGGGTTATGTATGCTCGCAGGCCTCTTACCTAAACACTCCCTAGGTGCCTTCCCTCTGGGAATAATACAAACAATTTCTGTAATGAAAAACACAGTCCTTTTGTCATAAACATACCTTAGAAGGACCGGCTACAAAATACTATACACAAATGATTTGAGCAACAACCAACACAAGATATCAAAGAAGCTCTCTCTGAGCAACAACAAATAGAGGCTATAACAATAAGCTCTTTCTAAGAAACAACCAACACAGGACACACTATTCATCTCCTTCTGAGCAACAGAACACTGGCTCATGTAGCTGGAGAAGGAGTCTGTAATGGGATACAGCTGTATCCTGACGGGGGGCGGGGTCAGCTCTCCAATCATCAATGGGGCTGACCAATCAGCTGCTTGGGGGAATCCAGGAAGCCATTTTCCTGAAACACTCACATACAAACAAAACTACAACACAGGAACTGGGGAACGTAACAAGCAGAGAGTTTGTTTGCACAAAAATGTTTACACAAACATCGTTCGTGTGTCTATAGAAAAACTCTCTCTTGTATCAGAACCATTGTGCAAAATGTGTTGGACATTAGTTGTACAGCCTGAGTGTGTACAGAGCCACAAAGTAGCCTCTATCCCAGTTGTTTTAGGACTGGTCACGGTGTGATATCTGGCAGTACAATTCTATACAGAGAGTATTATTGTAAACCATAACACTTTAAATGTACTACAGAAAGCTATCCCCAACATTATATCCTTATGTCATCTTCTATTGACCTTTTAAGGAAACAAGTCTTCTGTCCTAAAACCAGTAAGGTCTATATCCACCTTAGCAAAGATAACAACCTACTGAGGACATGAGAGGTAGTCTATACCAGGGTCCTGACTGAGTTTTTGTCCTAGCACTACACAGCTGATTCAAATAACCAACTCATCATCAAGCTTTGATGATTTGAATCAGCTGTGTAGTGCTAGGACAAAAACCAAAACGTGCACCAAGGTGGGGTGAGGCCCCAGGACCGAGTTTGGGAAACCCTGGTCTAGACAATGAAAGCCCAAATCCATACTTTATACTTTTCTCCCTCCTGTCACAAATGATAAAAAGAGTTAGGCCTAAATTCAAACAGATCAGGCGTTAACCAGTGATAGCAGACACCCGCATAGCTGATGCTTTGGTGGTGTCGGAGGTAGAACTGCATTGGAGCGTCAAATCGGTGAGCCGCTGCTCTTGTGATCATTGTCATGAAGCCGCTTACCCCTCCACTCATGTTAGAAATTCAGAACTAGAAAGTGTAGGCTATATAGAGACAATTATGCTCAAAATGAAAAAGAATTCAACTAAATAATGAGGATTTCTATGAGCCTAATCGAAGTGTAGATTACATCTCATGTTCCAGTGTTCAAACTTGTAAACAAGGCTGCATGGGATTTCTGTTAATGCGACTCTATGCAGCCAATTGCAATGTCCACTTTTGGTATAACGCCATGAGCCGCTTGTGGATTTGACAGCTCTAATGCAGTTCCACCTCCGACATCTCCAAAACAAATGCTATGTGGATGTCAGCTGAAGCGGATATGATTGAATAGAACTCTTACATCATAGCGTCGCTGTATTACTGAGTTGAGAAATAGGCTTACAGTTCCCCTACTCCCTGTCGGTGGTTTAATACGTTGAAACTAAACCCAAGCTTGGTAACATTTTGCAAATTGGTAAACCTGAATCATTTATACACAGAAATGCAAGGCCTGTTTTCAAAATGCACCACAAGCCTTTTTCTTCCCCCTTGTATTCATCTGAAGTTGGCAGTTATGAAAGGGGTACAGGCGAGTGCTTAGGCAACAAAAAAAAGTCTCTGGTGGAAGTGCATTCAACTTTTAGGAACAATAAAGCGGGAGCAAAAAGTAAGTGAAAATCAGTGTGTCAGGCCGTATTCTAGGCTTTAAGCAATTTCCCTGTCCTTGTGTTAATTTAAAGCATTTTGCTACTGTGTCCCTAAAAAGCTTCCACACGAACACGATAGCAAACACACGCGCGCACACACACAACACACTCTATTTGAACCGCCAGGTGTTGTTTGAAGTGGTGTGTACTTATTTCTGCCCTCAAAACATTGACTACTTCTCTGTCATTTTTCTAAATGCATTTAGACAAACAGATGTGTACACCAATCCTTCTTTATGTTGAATAATCCAACATCAACCAAACGCTCTCGGCATGGATTGCTGAATTTACATAAACACTTGAATTCAGGGAAAAACAATGAAACGCCTACATTGTCTAAAGTGCTCTGAAAATAACAATCAAATCAAAAGTGTTTACTATCTTATATTGTTCACAGTTGCCTACATAAACATCTGTTTTTCACAGCAGCACAGTGACCTTTTTTGTACTTACAGAGTGAAAGAACTTCTCACTGACATTTCGGAGCTGCTCAATCACATACTATACATAATGCTGCTGCTAGTCATCAAACATACAATATTTAAATAAAGCTACCGTGCTGCAAAGGCCATACGTACACATGGCATGTGTTAACATTTCAGAACCCTTTTAGCTTTCAAAGCCTTTCCACCATGTCATCATAATACTCCTACACTGTAAAACATTTCCTGTCCTTTTTACAGTAGGTTACTGTGCATTTATAGTTGAATGCACTGACTGCAAGTTGCTCTGGGAAAAAAAAAACACTTGCAAAGCACACTGCTGGGTATTATTCGAATGAGCTCCGCCCCCAAGCATAGCCAAACTTGATCAAAATACAAATAGTTTTAGGGTTGACCTCATTGTAATAATAACCAGCAGTGAGCTTTGCAATCATTTATTTGTACATTTACATGTAATTTAGCAGATGCAGATGCTGCTGTCCAGAGTAACTTAGTCAATGCATTAATTAAACTAAGGTTGATTAAAAATATCACAGTTATAGATAATACAAGTAAAACATTTCTGTAACAGTGACTGAGAATGTTGTTGTAGTTAAGGATACATTGGTCTACAAGGTATTTTGTATTTGTAATAAGATACAGTATGTTGTTACATCAAAAGGTATCTTTTTATGTATTAAGCAGACCACAGGGGAGTGCCATAGTTGATTTCCAGGTCTAGGGTTCCCTTGTAGGTCTGCTTGCACCTCAGGGTGTTCTTTCTCCCCTCTCCAGATTCAGCACCAAGCCAGATCCCGGCTCCCTTGTGTGTCTGCTTGGTATTTTAGGTCATTTATTCGAATCCCCATTAGCTGTTTAAAAAGCAGCAGCTACTCTTCCTGGGGTCCACACAAAACATGAAACATGGCACAATACAGAACATTAATAGACAAGAACAGCTCAAGGACAGAACTGCATCACTAAAAAGAAATACAAAAGGCACACATAGCCTACATCTCAATACACACAAACTACCTAGGTCAAATAGGGGAGAGGCGTTGTGCCGTGAGGTGTTGCTTTATCTGGTTTTTAAAAACTGGTTTCTTCTTCATTTGAGCAATATGAGATGGAACGGAGTTACATGCAATAATGACTCTATATAATACTGTACGCTTTCTTCAATTTTTCTGGATTTGGGGACTGTGAAAAGACCCCTGGTGGCATGTCTGGTGGGGTAAGTGTGTGTGTCAGAGCTGTGTGTAAGTTGACTATGCAAAAAAAATGGGAATTTTCAACACATTATTGTTTCTAATAAAATGAAGAAGTGATGCTGTCAGTCTCTCCTCAACTCTCAGCCAAGAGATGCATAGTATTTATATCAGTCTTCTGATTACAATGAAGAGTTAGATGTGCAGCTCTGTTCTGGGCATGCTGCAGCATGCAGCACTCAACCACACAACTGGACAATAATAAAGATAAGACAAAACTAGAGCCTGCAGGCCTTGCTTTTTGGAGCTCCTCAGGTTATTCTTCCTCCCCTCCACAGATCTCTTCCCAGCACCATCCCCAGTTCTTGGTTCCCGGTTCCTGTTTCTCCCAGGCCCTGAGGAGTGGCTTCTGTCTGGCCACTGTATCATAAAGGCCTGATTGGTGGAGTGCTGCAGAGATGGTTGTCCTTCTGGAAGGCTCTCCCATCTCCACAGAGGCACTCTGGAGCTTTGTCAGAGTGACTATCAGGCCCTTCTCCCCCGATTGCTCAGTTTGGTCGGGCAGCCAGCTTTAGGAAGAGTTTTGGTGGTTCCAAACTTCTGTACCATAAAGGCAGATGCGTGTGCACACACGCACTTACACACAGAATGATGGAGGCCACTGAGTTCTTGGGGACTTTCAATGCTGCAGTTGTTTTTTAGTACCCTTCCTCAGATTTGTGCATTGACAGAATCCTGTCTCAGCTCTCTATGGACAACTCCTTTGACCTCATGGTTTGATTTTTTTTGCTCTGACATTCACTGTCAACTGTGAGACTTTATATAGGCAGGTGTGTGCCTTTCCAAATCATGTCCAATCAATTAAATGTACCACAGGTGGACTCCAATCAAGTTGTAGAAACATCTCAAGGATGATCAATGGAAACAGGATGCACCTGAGCTCAATTGAGTCTCATAGCAAAGGGTCTGACTACTTATGTAAATAAGGTATTTCAGTTTTACATTTTATATACATTTGCAAACAAAAACCTGCTTTTGCTTTGTCATAATGGGGTACTGTGTGTAGCTTGATGAGAGAAAAAAATGTAATACATTTTAGAACAATGCTGTAACGCAACAAAATGTGGAAATCATCAAGGCTCTGAATACTTTCTGAATTCACTGTATGGTACAATATTTTCTGGGACACAGCATTCTCACTAATGTGTACAACAAATATAGCCTTTTTCAAGGCACGCCTCAAAATATGTTAATGACCCAAAGATTCTTTCCGTGGCCACATCATTTTCCCACAATGCACCATCATTCACAGAATGCCGCTGTAAATATGCAGGAAAACAGGTAATAGAGTACTTTGCTGTATATTTTACAGCAGTGTAGTGGAGCAGTGTAGTACTGTTTGGTAATATGAAATTACAGTAGCTATAAATGTTTTGCTATAAATTTACAGCAATTTGTTACAGTGAAAATGCAGTATTTATATAAAGTGTGCAGCAGCTGAGAAGGTCATGTCGTGTTTGATGATTCATAATGGTTGTATAGGGAGGAAGGTAATGTAATGAATGGGTTTTTGAGGTAGCTTTTCCTACTGTTTCAGAGGAACGCGTACATGCAGCTCTCTTTCGGAGGAGGAAAGGACCTATTATTTCTCAGCTGGAGAGCATTATGTCTGAGAGGGCTGTAATAGCTATACAGGGCTTCTTCTATGACACTTAGTCCCAAATGGCACCCTATATAGTGCACCCTACAGTATGGGCCCTGGTTAAAAGTAGAGCACTAGGGTGCCGTTTGGGACGTAACCGATGCCAGTCTATAATGTTCACCACTGTAATCTTTTCAAATGGGTCATGCATAAATGCTGTTTTGTATTTCTGTCTTTCCAGTGGTCGGGTTTGTTATTGTTCGATGATGATGAATCTTTAGATACGTTTATATATTCTACAGCGGGGGTAGGCAACCCTGGTCCTGGAGTTAACTGACCTGGAAGACCAGGTGTGTTGAATTTAGGCAATTACTGAACTGATCAATTAACTCAGTTGGTCAGGTGTGGTGCCTAGTTGGAACAAAATCCTGCAGTACTTGTATGCTGTCTATATGCAGTGTTTGGGAGAAGCGGATTACATGTAACTGATTACAAAACAATGAACTGTAATCTGTTACTTTACCAGCACAAATATTGTAATCAGATTACAAATACTTTTGAAAAACGAGATGATTATTTCTAGGATTACTTTTAGATGATAACGAAACAATTGTTTGACACCTTTCTGTTTTCTCAATTACATTTAAAATCAGCATTTAAAAAGGTGCAAATTTAAGCTTGTTCCGGCTGAGCAAGTCTGACCACAAGGCAGAGACCACTATCTTGTTCCGGCTGAGCAAGTCTGACCACAAGGCAGAGACCACTATCTTGTTCCGGCTGAGCAAGTCTGACCACAAGGCAGAGACCACTATCTTGACGCACCAAATGCGTTTGATGGATTGTGGAAAAAGAGCAGGAATAAGCTTTTGTAGGCTACAGTATGTCTTCCAATGGTACGACTGCTGTCGGCATCCAAAGATTATCCAATTGAATAAACGCTTGGAGGGAAGGATGACAGCAGTGGTGTAGAGAGCAATAGTAATGGCGTCTTTTTGTAGCCACTACCTCCGCCATGGTTCGTTGGACAAAGTTTATGGGATTTATTTTTATTTTATATACTCCGAAAATAAGGAATGTGGCAAAACAGGCTTGGGAGATGTTATACGTTTTGTTCTAGGAGATCATCTTCATCAGCTGATGTCACTTTTTGTGAATTTTGTAACATTTATGTAATAAGAAAAAAACTCAAATGCTTCATAAAGATCATGTTAACTTACTGATATTATCTCATAAAACAAAACTTCTCCCAAGCCTGTTGTAACGGCTGTTGGAAGGAGTGGAGGACCAAGGTGCAGCGTGGTACGTGTTCATCTTTATTATTTGAACTGAACACTGACTAACAAAGAGAACGAACGAAACAGTTCTGTCTGGTGCAGAAAGACACAAAACAGTTCTGTCTGGTGCAGAAAGACACAAAACAGTTATGTCTGGTGCAGAAAGACACAAAACAGTTCTGTCTGAGTCAGAAAGACACAAAACAGTTCTGTCTGGTGCAGAAAGACACAAAACAGTTCTGTCTGGTGCAGAAAGACACAAAACAGTTCTGTCTGGTGCAGAAAGACACAAAACAGTTATGTCTGGTGCAGAAAGACACAAAACAGTTCTGTCTGGTGCAGAAAGACACAAAACAGTTCTGTCTGGTGCAGAAAGACACAAAGCAGAAAACAACTACCCACAAGACACAGGTGGGAAAAGGCTACCTAAGTATGGTTCTCAATCAGAGACAACGATCGACAGCTGTCCCTGATTGAGAACCATACCCGGCCAAAAGAAAGAAATACAAAACACATAGAAAAAGAACATAGAATGCCCACCCAAATCACACCCTGACCAACCCAAAAATAGAGACATAAAAAGCTCTCTACGGTCAGGGCGTGACACCTGTGTTAACCTCAGACCTTATTTTCTATGTTTATGCCAAAACCGTATTCTTTCCCCATTCATTTTCCCAATAGGAATGACTGAACAAAACAGAGGTAACTCATTTCTGGGTTTTAGAACTACAAGCTGGGATGCTCTATAGCCTACGGGTGGGGAGATATCACTTATTATGGATATCTACATAGTGCATTGATGTGAATCACACTGCTGCTACTTCATTTAGCCATTTGTGCCTTATGGATTGTGGTTGTTGTGGATGGCTGTTCAGAAATGTATAGGCCTATGTGTATTTTAACCACAAAAAAGAACCAGAGAAACAGATATACCCATCTCTTTCCACCAAGTCTCTCCCTGAGCCGTCACTTCTCCTCTGGCCACAACTTGCCTCATCGCAGCCAGGGAAAAGGTGACTGCTTAGGGAGAGACTTGGTGGAAAGAGCCAGATAGCTCTGGTTCTCTGGTTTTAAATTGTCTTTTCTCACCTTACATCCCAGGTAAACCCCTGGGTCCTCTAGGTCTCCCAGTAGGGTCCTCATGTGAACAGAGACAAAGCTGCACTGTGTTTAACCTAAATATGACAAACAGGTTCATTGTTAGTAGATCTCTTGTGGCTGTTACCTTTCTCTAGCCTGCATTATCCTCTCCTCTATCCACTCCTCTGCTGCTGTGACCAGGGCTGTAAGCTGCTGAGCGGATCTATCAAGTCGTGCTCGTTCTTTCTGTCACAGATTATATACCTTCTATGCTGAGCGTAGGGGAAATCTGTATAAACTCACAAACACAGTGGAGGAGGAGCTGGAGCTGGAAGACTCTATGGTTCAGCTAGTTGACCGTAGATGTAGGATGTTCATTTGTTGCTGAGAATTTTCAGGATACGCAAACTTTTTGTGTATTCTAGGTTTAAAAAGGCTTCTGATTGTAATTTCCACTTTAAATTGTCAGACTTGATTTGCTCTAATGAAAAACATATCAACCCTGACAAAATAATGTCAAATCATTATATTCCACATAATAATAGACATGGTGGTTGTGCTAGACTTTGTGTTTAGACAAAGAGCAAGATAGAGGGATTTATAAAGCCCACATACTGTAGCTGAACAGTGTATCTTCCAGGATAAATGGAGGACGATGGGACTTTGGGGGAGGTGTTAGGTAGAGATCAAAGATTTCTTCGAAGATTTTAACTGTTGGCAGATTTGTTGTCTGCTTCAGAGGTGGGTGAAAATCCTACTACATACTGTAGGCGATGCGACAATGAGAAAGAGACATTGCCAAGAGCTGTATTCCACCCTGATCCGGTTATGTTGGCAGATAGTGTACTTCGTCAGCCCTGCCCTCACCTGTCTGACTCTTTTCAACAGCGAGGCAATATGTTTCAATCACAGTGTCTGTGTTCTGGCTGCAGTCACCTAACCACCTAACTAAACAGACAGAGAGGGAAAGAGAGAGAGAGCAAGAGAGAGAGAGAGAGGGAGAGACAGAGAGGTAGAGGGAGAGAGAGAATGAGAGAGAGAAAGAGAGAGACAGTGTTAGAGAGAGACAGTGTTAGAGAGAGAGAGAGAGAGAGAGAGAGAGAGAGAGAGATAAGGGTGACTTTACTCGGTCCCTCCATCTTCCAGCACGCTACCTCAATACTCATCACTCTCTCCCTCTACCTCTCTGTCTCACTCTCACTTTCTCTCTCTCCCTCCCTTTCCTGTATCTAATTTTCCCTCGCTCTCCCCCATCTCCCCCTGTCTCCCTCCCTCTCTCCCCCATCTCCCTGTCTCCCTCCCTCTCTCCCCCATCTCCCCCTGTCTCCCTCCCTCTCTCCCCCATCTCCCCCTGTCTCCCTCCCTCTCTCCCCCATCTCCCCCTGTCTCCCTCCCTCTCTCCCCCATCTCCCCCTGTCTCCCTCCCTCTCTCCCCCCATCTCCCCCTGTCTCCCTCCCTCTCTCCCCCCATCTCCCCCTGTCTCCCTCCCTCTCTCCCCCTGTCTCCCTCCCTCTCTCCCCCCTCTCTCTCCCCTCCTCTGAGAGAACAGCAGCTGAGCAACATCAGGTGTGTGACAGGTACTTGACGTCAGCGTCAGGCCAGTGATGGTCTCAGTGCCACTCCGACGCGCCATAGGGATAGGTTAATGAAGCTGGAGACCCTCCATAGACGCTCAGTTGCCTGCTGATTGCACCTTTGATTGTACCTCTCACCCAGCCATTCAATACCTAAACCCTGCCATATTTGTATCCAGAGGAAGGAAACTGTTGCCCACCGCCCCTCTGCGTCCCACAGCCATTCACTACCTAAACCCTGACATATTTTTATCCAGAGGAAGGAAACTGTTGCCCACCGCCCCTCTGCGTCCCACAGCCATTCACTACCTAAAACCTGACATATTTTTATCCAAAGGAAGGAAACTGTTGCCCACTGACCCTCTGCATTCCCCAGCCATTCAGTCATCTAAACCCCTGCTGAGCTACCATGAACTCCCAGTTACCCAGTCACCTGCTGAATGCTCCTCTACAGCTCCAAGACATTCACTATACAGCCAAACCCTGCCTGACACGTTTTCATCCAGAGTGAAAAAGGATGCTAAGTCCCTGGCTGTACCCCTTCCTACACTTTGTTCATGCATTGAGTGCTTAGTCACATTGTCTGAACAGAGCTATCAAAGGCAACCTTGGTCTCCGGCATGAAACAAAACATACCTTAGTTCACTTGTGATGAGAGGAAGAGAAGGTGTGTGTGTGTGTGTGTGTGTGCATGTGTGCGTGCGTGCGTGTGTGCGTGCTTGCGTGTGTGCGCAACAGAGAGAGACAGAGAGAGACTGTTTCCCAGGAACCCACAGAGATATAGCTGGGGCAACTTTCTGTCTGTTTAGATTAACCAAGGTAGGCAGACAGACGGACGGAGGTGCACTTTAAAACGTTAGCATATGTGTGTGTGCGTCTGTGTGTGTGTGATTTAAATAGGAAGCCTGCTGGATCAAAGGGTCCAGTGCTCTCCTGGCCGTGACGTTTCCACCTGCCTGGTTACCATAACAGCCTTAACTCTGACGACATGCTGCCTCCTTTAGGCATTGTCTCCCTACATTAGTTTCAAGTTTTACATTTTTTAAGTATAGTTCCTTGCCAGCTCTAACCGCCACAATGCAGTAATCAATAACTATGTAAAAATAAGGTAGAACAAAAACCCACAAGATATAAAAATAACAAGGTAGAACAAAAACCCACAAGATATAAAAATATGAAGAACACTATAAACTAGGTAAGCATGTTCCAGTACCATATTTAGAATCTGCAGGGATACTGACTCGATAGAGGTAGATATTTATAGGGGTAAGCTGACTAGGCATCAGGATATATGATAAACAGAGTAGCAGCAGCGTATATAATGATTACCTGTGAGTGTGTGTAGTCAGTATAAATGTGTGAGCAAATGATGGAGTGAGTGTTTGTATGTGTGTTGGAGTGTCAGTGTGTGTAGTGTGTATGGCCCTGTGAGTGTGCAGTTTGGAGACTGAACGCTAAACTGGCTGTCTGCTTGCTAGTTCTTCTTAACCCTCTACAGCTAGAAATAAAAGTGTTAAAAATATTGATGTAGCTCATTTTGGCGTGGACAGGAAAAGGAGAATGCTGTTTGTCATTGACAACTCGATCCACAAAAATACATTTCACCTTAGCACATGACTTCTGAGTTTACTTCTATACATGTAAATGTTATCCTTTATGAGCCTTGTGAAGTTTAAAGTAACTGTCCAGTGTTTTCAAATTTCTATGAAAAATGAACGATAATTAATTACAATATGAGTGAAATTGTTTTCCTACCAAAAATGCTAATTAAATATGTTAAAAAGCAGCTTTTCTGTGTTGGAATGGTGTGGGTGTACCCCAACAGCAGAATGGTGTGGGTGTACCCCAACAGCAGAATGGTGTGGGTGTACCCCAACAGCAGAATGGTGTGGGTGTACCCCAACAGCAGAATGGTGTGGGTGTACCCCAACAGCAGAATGGTGTGGGTGTACCCCAACAACAGAATGGTGTGGGTGTACCCCAACAGCAGAATGGTGTGGGTGTTCCCCAACAGCAGAATGGTGTGGGTGTTCCCCAACAGCAGAATGGTGTGGGTGTACCCCAACAACAGAATGGTGTGGGTGTACCCCAACAGCAGAATGGTGTGGGCGTACCCCAACAGCAGAATGGTGTGGGTGTTCCCCAACAGCAGAATGGTGTGGGTGTACCCCAACAGCAGAATGGTGTGGGTGTTCCCCAACAGCAGAATGGTGTGGGTGTTCCCCAACAGCAGAATGGTGTGGGTGTACCCCAACAGCAGAATGGTGTGGGTGTACCCCAACAGCAGAATGGTGTGGGCGTACCCCAACAGCAGAATGGTGTGGGTGTACCCCAACAGCAGAATGGTGTGGGCGTACCCCAACAGCAGAATGGTGTGGGTGTACCCCAACAGCAGAATGGTGTGGGTGTACCCCAACAGCAGAATGGTGTGGGCGTAACCCAACAGCAGAATGGTGTGGGTGTACCCCAACAGCAGAATGGTGTGGGTGTAACCCAACAGCAGAATGGTGTGGGCGTAACACAACAGCAGAATGGTGTGGGTGTACCCCAACAGCAGAATGGTGTGGGCGTACCCCAACAGCAGAATGGTGTGGGCGTAACACAACAGCAGAATGGTGTGGGCGTAACACAACAGCAGAATGGTGTGGGTGTACCCCAACAGCAGAATGGTGTGGGTGTACCCCAACAGCAGAATGGTGTGGGCGTACCCCAACAGCAGAATGGTGTGGGCGTAACACAACAGCAGAATGGTGTGGGCGTACCCCAACAGCAGAATGGTGTGGGTGTTCACCAACAACAGAATGGTGTGGGTGTACCCCAACAGCAGAATGGTGTGGGTGTACCCCAACAACAGAATGGTGTGGGCGTACCCCAACAGCAGAATGGTGTGGGCGTACCCCAACAGCAGAATGGTGTGGGTGTTCACCAACAACAGAATGGTGTGGGTGTACCCCAACAGCAGAATGGTGTGGGCGTAACACAACAGCAGAATGGTGTGGGCGTACCCCAACAGCAGAATGGTGTGGGTGTTCACCAACAACAGAATGGTGTGGGTGTACCCCAACAACAGAATGGTGTGGGCGTACCCCAACAGCAGAATGGTGTGGGCGTACCCCAACAGCAGAATGGTGTGGGTGTTCACCAACAACAGAATGGTGTGGGCGTACCCCAACAGCAGAATGGTGTGGGCGTACCCCAACAGCAGAATGGTGTGGGCGTTCCCCAACAGCAGAATGGTGTGGGTGTACCCCAACAGCAGAATGGTGTGGGCGTAACCCAACAGCAGAATGGTGTGGGCGTAACCCAACAACAGAATGGTGTGGGCGTACCCCAACAGCAGAATGGTGTGGGCGTAACCCAACAGCAAAATGGTGTGGGTGTAACCCAACAGCAGAATGGTGTGGGTGTACCCCAACAGCAGAATGGTGTGGGTGTACCCCAACAGCAGAATGGTGTGGGTGTACCCCAACAGCAGAATGGTGTGGGTGTACCCCAACAGAAGAATGGTGTGGGCGTTCCCCAACAACAGAATGGTGTGGGCGTTCCCCAACAACAGAATGGTGTGGGCGTAACCCAACAGCAGAATGGTGTGGGCGTACCCCAACAGCAGAATGGTGTGGGCGTACCCCAACAGCAGAATGGTGTGGGCGTACCCCAACAGCAGAATGGTGTGGGCGTACCCCAACAGCAGAATGGTGTGGGTGTAACCCAACAGCAGAATGGTGAGGGTGTACCCCAACAGCAGAATGGTGTGGGTGTACCCCAACAGCAGAATGGTGTGGGCGTAACCCAACAGCAGAATGGTGTGGGTGTACCCCAACAGCAGAATGGTGTGGGTGTAACCCAACAGCAGAATGGTGTGGGCGTAACACAACAGCAGAATGGTGTGGGTGTACCCCAACAGCAGAATGGTGTGGGCGTACCCCAACAGCAGAATGGTGTGGGCGTAACACAACAGCAGAATGGTGTGGGCGTAACACAACAGCAGAATGGTGTGGGTGTACCCCAACAGCAGAATGGTGTGGGTGTACCCCAACAGCAGAATGGTGTGGGCGTACCCCAACAGCAGAATGGTGTGGGCGTAACACAACAGCAGAATGGTGTGGGCGTACCCCAACAGCAGAATGGTGTGGGTGTTCACCAACAACAGAATGGTGTGGGTGTACCCCAACAGCAGAATGGTGTGGGTGTACCCCAACAACAGAATGGTGTGGGCGTACCCCAACAGCAGAATGGTGTGGGCGTACCCCAACAGCAGAATGGTGTGGGTGTTCACCAACAACAGAATGGTGTGGGTGTACCCCAACAGCAGAATGGTGTGGGCGTAACACAACAGCAGAATGGTGTGGGCGTACCCCAACAGCAGAATGGTGTGGGTGTACCCCAACAGCAGAATGGTGTGGGCGTAACCCAACAGCAGAATGGTGTGGGTGTACCCCAACAGCAGAATGGTGTGGGTGTAACCCAACAGCAGAATGGTGTGGGCGTAACACAACAGCAGAATGGTGTGGGCGTAACCCAACAGCAGAATGGTGTGGGCGTACCCCAACAGCAGAATGGTGTGGGTGTACCCCAACAGCAGAATGGTGTGGGTGTACCCCAACAGCAGAATGGTGTGGGCGTAACCCAACAGCAGAATGGTGTGGGTGTACCCCAACAGCAGAATGGTGTGGGTGTAACCCAACAGCAGAATGGTGTGGGCGTAACACAACAGCAGAATGGTGTGGGTGTACCCCAACAGCAGAATGGTGTGGGCGTACCCCAACAGCAGAATGGTGTGGGCGTAACACAACAGCAGAATGGTGTGGGCGTAACACAACAGCAGAATGGTGTGGGTGTACCCCAACAGCAGAATGGTGTGGGTGTACCCCAACAGCAGAATGGTGTGGGCGTACCCCAACAGCAGAATGGTGTGGGCGTAACACAACAGCAGAATGGTGTGGGCGTACCCCAACAGCAGAATGGTGTGGGTGTTCACCAACAACAGAATGGTGTGGGTGTACCCCAACAGCAGAATGGTGTGGGTGTACCCCAACAACAGAATGGTGTGGGCGTACCCCAACAGCAGAATGGTGTGGGCGTACCCCAACAGCAGAATGGTGTGGGTGTTCACCAACAACAGAATGGTGTGGGTGTACCCCAACAGCAGAATGGTGTGGGCGTAACACAACAGCAGAATGGTGTGGGCGTACCCCAACAGCAGAATGGTGTGGGTGTTCACCAACAACAGAATGGTGTGGGTGTACCCCAACAACAGAATGGTGTGGGCGTACCCCAACAGCAGAATGGTGTGGGCGTACCCCAACAGCAGAATGGTGTGGGTGTTCACCAACAACAGAATGGTGTGGGCGTACCCCAACAGCAGAATGGTGTGGGCGTACCCCAACAGCAGAATGGTGTGGGCGTTCCCCAACAGCAGAATGGTGTGGGTGTACCCCAACAGCAGAATGGTGTGGGCGTAACCCAACAGCAGAATGGTGTGGGCGTAACCCAACAACAGAATGGTGTGGGCGTACCCCAACAGCAGAATGGTGTGGGCGTAACCCAACAGCAAAATGGTGTGGGTGTAACCCAACAGCAGAATGGTGTGGGTGTACCCCAACAGCAGAATGGTGTGGGTGTACCCCAACAGCAGAATGGTGTGGGTGTACCCCAACAGCAGAATGGTGTGGGTGTACCCCAACAGCAGAATGGTGTGGGCGTTCCCCAACAACAGAATGGTGTGGGCGTTCCCCAACAACAGAATGGTGTGGGCGTAACCCAACAGCAGAATGGTGTGGGCGTACCCCAACAGCAGAATGGTGTGGGCGTACCCCAACAGCAGAATGGTGTGGGCGTACCCCAACAGCAGAATGGTGTGGGCGTACCCCAACAGCAGAATGGTGTGGGTGTAACCCAACAGCAGAATGGTGAGGGTGTACCCCAACAGCAGAATGGTGTGGGTGTACCCCAACAGCAGAATGGTGTGGGCGTAACCCAACAGCAGAATGGTGTGGGTGTACCCCAACAGCAGAATGGTGTGGGTGTAACCCAACAGCAGAATGGTGTGGGCGTAACACAACAGCAGAATGGTGTGGGTGTACCCCAACAGCAGAATGGTGTGGGCGTACCCCAACAGCAGAATGGTGTGGGCGTAACACAACAGCAGAATGGTGTGGGCGTAACACAACAGCAGAATGGTGTGGGTGTACCCCAACAGCAGAATGGTGTGGGTGTACCCCAACAGCAGAATGGTGTGGGCGTACCCCAACAGCAGAATGGTGTGGGCGTAACACAACAGCAGAATGGTGTGGGCGTACCCCAACAGCAGAATGGTGTGGGTGTTCACCAACAACAGAATGGTGTGGGTGTACCCCAACAGCAGAATGGTGTGGGTGTACCCCAACAACAGAATGGTGTGGGCGTACCCCAACAGCAGAATGGTGTGGGCGTACCCCAACAGCAGAATGGTGTGGGTGTTCACCAACAACAGAATGGTGTGGGTGTACCCCAACAGCAGAATGGTGTGGGCGTAACACAACAGCAGAATGGTGTGGGCGTACCCCAACAGCAGAATGGTGTGGGTGTTCACCAACAACAGAATGGTGTGGGTGTACCCCAACAACAGAATGGTGTGGGCGTACCCCAACAGCAGAATGGTGTGGGCGTACCCCAACAGCAGAATGGTGTGGGTGTTCACCAACAACAGAATGGTGTGGGCGTACCCCAACAGCAGAATGGTGTGGGCGTACCCCAACAGCAGAATGGTGTGGGCGTTCCCCAACAGCAGAATGGTGTGGGTGTACCCCAACAGCAGAATGGTGTGGGCGTAACCCAACAGCAGAATGGTGTGGGCGTAACCCAACAACAGAATGGTGTGGGCGTACCCCAACAGCAGAATGGTGTGGGCGTAACCCAACAGCAAAATGGTGTGGGTGTAACCCAACAGCAGAATGGTGTGGGTGTACCCCAACAGCAGAATGGTGTGGGTGTACCCCAACAGCAGAATGGTGTGGGTGTACCCCAACAGCAGAATGGTGTGGGTGTACCCCAACAGCAGAATGGTGTGGGCGTTCCCCAACAACAGAATGGTGTGGGCGTTCCCCAACAACAGAATGGTGTGGGCGTAACCCAACAGCAGAATGGTGTGGGCGTACCCCAACAGCAGAATGGTGTGGGCGTACCCCAACAGCAGAATGGTGTGGGCGTACCCCAACAGCAGAATGGTGTGGGCGTACCCCAACAGCAGAATGGTGTGGGCGTACCCCAACAGCAGAATGGTGTGGGCGTAACCCAACAACAGAATGGTGTGGGCGTAACCCAACAACAGAATGATGTGGGCGTAACCCAACAACAGAATGGTGTGGGCGGATGCCAACAACAGAATGGTGTGGGTGTACCCCATCAGCAGAATGGTGTGGGCGTAACCCAACAACAGAATGGTGTGAGCGTAACCCAACAACAGAATGGTGAGGGTGTACCCAACAGCAGAATGGTGTGGGTGTAACCCAACAACAGAATGGTGAGGGTGTACCCCAACAACAGAATGGTGTGGGCGTAACCCAACAACAGAATGGTGAGGGTGTACCCCAACAACAGAATGGTGAGGGCGTACCCCAACAACAGAATGGTGTGGGCGTAACCCAACAACAGAATGGTGTGGGCGTAACACAACAACAGAATGGTGTGGGTGTTCCCCAACAACAGAATGGTGTGGGTGTACCCCAACAACCGAATGGTGTGGGCGTTCCCCAACAACAGAATGGTGTGGGCGTTCCCCAACAACAGAATGGTGTGGGCGTAACCCAACAGCAGAATGGTGTGGGCGTACCCCAACAACAGAATGGTGTGGGCGGATGCCAACAACAGAATGGTGTGGGTGTACCCCAACAACAGAATTGTGAGGGTGTACCCCAACAACAGAATGGTGTGGGCGTACCCCAACAACAGAATGATGAAGGTGTACCCCAACAACAGAATGGTGTAGGCGTACCCCAACAACAGAATGGTGTGGGCGTAACCCAACAACAGAATGGTGTGGGTGTACCCCAACAACAGAATTGTATGGGCGTATCATTAAAAATATTAATTGATTGGCCAGTTCATCCTCCTCATCATCGGGGCAGCAGGTAGCCAAGTGGTTAGAGCGTTGGGCCAGTAACCAAAAAGTTGCTAGATTGAATCCCTCAATGACGGCCTAGGAACAGTGGGTTATCTGCCTTGTTCAGGGGCAGAATGACAGATTTTTACCTTGTCAGCTCAGGGATTCAATCTTGCAACCTTTCAGTTACTAGTCCAACGCTCTCACCACTAGGCTACCTGCCACCCCGATTTCTAGTTTTGATTCAAGAGTTAAATTAACACTGTAAAGAGTTATATGAACACAGTGTTGTGTAAGAACCCCAGTGTTGGTGTTAATTAATAAACAGAGTTGAACCAAAACCACACCCATCATTATCATATTTCCCAGAATGCTCTAGATAGATGTTTTTGCATGTACACTGATTGATTCGTTCATCATATGCTACTCAAATATAAATAACAGTTAAATGTATTTATTTTTTCCTAAATTCAGTACAGTAATAAATGTTCAACAAGTTAAAATTCAATCCATCATTAATTTAAAAATCTAAATAATAAACCATTCTAAATAATAAATAATAAATTCAAATTAGGCAAACCAAACGATCATCCAACCAAACACAAAAAAACAACGAAACAAAAGCAATCAATCAATCAAAAAATGTATCTGAAAAATCTATCAGTCCATTCAGTCTGTTAGTCCATCCACAATGTGTCTGTGTCTTTGTGTTGACGGGGGGGAAGGGGTTGAGTCTTGTCTGACAGCTGCTGAAAGGAATTGGCAGCTGTGGTTGGTCTGTGCTGTGTCCAGTGTTTGTGTTGTGGCTTGTGGTCTGGTGATGGAACCGGGACTGGTGGAAGGACAACCTGAGTAGCGAGCAGACACACCTGGAAGCACAAGACCCTGTGGCCTGCTAGCTCAAATGTAAATAAAATCCTTATTTCACCCGTTACTGAACTGGTTGGTCCAGTTTAGATGTTTAACTTAGTTTTCCCAACCCTGGCCATCCTTCTGAATGCAGGATGCAGGTGAATAAACATTGTTAATGTTGAATATCCTCAGTCTGGTTGGATTCCGATAGGAATTACACATCACTTTGCAAGCCAACATAATATGACTTGTAGGCCTGATGTGGCTACTGTATTAAGGGAAAACTACATGCTTTATATTATCCTAACTATACTTGCTGACATCCTACAATATTTATTTTTTTACAAGTAGATTAGCTATCTACAGTGAGGGGAAAAAAGTATTTGATCACCTGCTGATTTTGTACGTTTGCCCACTGACAAAGAAATGATCAGTCTATCATTTTAATGGTAGGTTTATTTGAACAGTGAGAGACAGGATAATAACAAAAAAAATCCAGAAAAACTCATGTCAAAAATGTTCTAAATTTATTCGCATTTTCACGAGGGAAATAAGTATTTGACCCCTCTGCAAAACATGACTTAGTACTTGGTGGCAAAACCCTTATTGGCAATCACAGAGGTCAGACATTTATTGTAGTTGGCCACCAGGTTTGTACACATCTCAGGAGGGATTTTGTCCCACTCCTCTTTGCAAATCTTCTCCAAGTCATTAAGGTTTCAAGGCTGCCGTTTGGCAACTCGAACCTTCAGCTCCCTCCACAGATTTTCTATGGGATTAAGGTCTGGAGACTGGCTAGGCCTTGGCCATGTGTTTTGGGTCATAGTCATGCTGGAATACCCATCCACGACCCATTTTCAATGCCCTGGCTAAGGGAAGGAGGTTCTCACCCAAGATTTGACGGTACATGGCCCCGTCCATTGTCCCTTTGATGCGGTGAAGTTGTCCTGTCCCCTTAGCAGAAAAACACCCCCAAAGCATAATGTTTCCACCTCCATGTTTGACGGTGGGGATGGTGTTCTTGGGGTCATAGGCAGCATTCCTCCTCCTCCAAACACGGCAAGTTGAGTTAATTAATTAATTTTTATTTATTTAACCTTTATTTAACCAGGAAGGGCTCATTGAGATTAAAATCTCTCTTTAAAGAGCGTCCTGGTCAAGATAGGCAGCACCAAGTCATTACAAAAAAAATTACGGACAGACATAAAAAACTACAAGTAATCTAGTAAAAACCATTGAATTCACAAGAGTATAAAACAGCAAATTAAAAAAATTGGCAGGTCAGGGAATCAGCCTCAAAAACCTTCATCAGTGACTTAAAAACACCAATCGGGACGTTCTTCCAGTTTAAAAGTATTTTGTAAAGTGTTCCAAGACGATGGCGCAGAGTACATAAAAGCCCTTTTACCAAATTCAGTTCGGACATTTGGAACAGTTAGCAGGATAAAGTCCAGCGAACGAAGAGAGTACCCACCACATATCTGAACAATAAAAATGCCCAAATAAAAAAGGTAGTAAACCCAAAATGTAAATAAAAGTATACCAGTGACTGAGCCTACGAGTGACTAGAGAAGGCCAGCCAACCCTGGTATACAAAGTGCAGTGGTGCGTAAGGGTTTTGCAGTTTAAAATAAATCTCATAGTGCCATGGTAAAGAGTGTCAATTGATCTCAAACACTGAGCGGAAGCATTCATATATAAAATATCCCCATAGTCTAGTAAAGGCATAAATGTAGCTGATACTAGCCTCCTTCTGGCATCAAAAGAAAAACAGGCTCATTGAAACAATTCAGCATTTCAGTTTTGTCATATACAGCAACAGAGTCCTTCAAAACACATGACGGTAATTCATTAACATTACTGTTACCAGACATAGACTTAATAGCCTTCCAAAACTTTCTAGGGTCATTCAGGTTATCAGTGGTAACAGACATAAAATATTCAGACTTGGCCTTCTTGAGAAGAAAAGAACACTTGTTTCGTAACTGCCTAAAAATAAGCCAATCAGCATCAGAACATGATTTCCTTGCTTTAGCCCAGGCTAGATTACGGTCGTGTATAATACAAGACAGCTCAGAAGAAAACCATGGATTATCCCGCCCTTTAACCCTGAACCTGCTGAATGGGGCATGTTTGTTTACTATTTGGGAAAAACCATCATGAAAGAATTCAGGCAATTTCCACATCAGGGATAAACTCAATCTTGTTCCTCCTCAGTTATCAGCAGACAGGAAAACGTACGTCAAGGTCCAAAGCAGCCAGTCAAAATAAAACAAATCATGAAAGAAAGCCTGCTCATTAAAACACTTCAAATTTCTCTTACGAATAAAACGTGGGTTTTGTCTTTGGAACCTCAGTATTTCTAACAGCAACAACAGCACAATGGTCACTTAAATCATTACAAAAAACACCAACCGCAGAATATTTATGTGGAACATTTGTCAATATCAAATCAATCAGGGTAGATTTATCTGGGCATTTAAGATTTGGGCGGGTGGGTGAGTTATTCAACTGGGTAAGATTCATAGAATTACAAAACATTTTTAAATCATCAGACACCGGCTTTAACCAACACCAGTTGAGATCACCAATCATTTCACTGTAAAGAAGTTTAAACATAAGGTTCATCAAAGAAGAAAATGCATCACCGAGAGCAGAGGGGGGTCTATAACAGCCAATCACAGTTATAGAGAGCAGAGGGGGGTCTATAACAGCCAATCACAGTTATAGAGAGACACTTTGAAACCTCAATATTCAAAGCAAGAAATTCCAACTGTTTACAAATAGTTTCAGACTTTGCCACACTTACATGGAATTTAGATTTTACATATGTAGCCACACCCCCACCTTTCTTAACCCGATCAGTGCGATAAACATTGTAACCACTTATACAAATATCCTTATCAAAAACAGACTTGCTGAGCCATGTTTCAGAAAACACAATTACATCAGCATCAGTTGATTTAGCCCAAATCCTAACCACATCAATTTTTGACAACAGGCTGGGTACATTTAACTGAAAAATACCAAAACCAGATCTTGATTTAAAATCAGAGGGGTTTGGAGACATTGCATATCAGGGCCAGGGTTAGGTTGCACGTTACCTGATATGAACAAAAGAAGAATAACGAGGCACCTTTGTTTAATAACCTTGCACTGCTTCTCTTTTTTAAGAGACCTACTGCAAGCACATTCTACAAGTGAGTTGCCAGACAATATAAAACAGTCATTTAAAACCATTAGACTTTGGTAGTGACACAAATTTGTACTGTTCACATCATGCAACAAATACATCGGCACTTGGACGAGTGGACCGAGTGAAAAAGAGCGAGTTCCCGCAGACAAAATGTCCAATGGACGGGAGAGCACATTGTCAGATGTCCTCACCCAGGGACAATGTTAGTTTTCTCCAGAGTTCAGTAAAGTCAGTGCACAAAGCAATACCACAAAAACTGTCATTTTCTCTGACAAAAAAAAATAAAATTATAGGCCAACGAAGGTAAGGGGAGAGAGAGACAGCGTGTACGTATGAGTCTGAATGTGAGTGTTTGCGCGTGTGAGTAGATTGGGTGTTGAGGTCGATAGAGAGAACGTTGAGATTGTTGAGCTGCCACTGACAGATAGGCGAAGAGCAAAAAGGAGCAGCTTGGAAAAAGACACTCCACAAATGAATGCCAAACCATTTTGGTCTCATCTGACCACAACACTTTCACCCAGTTGTCCTCTGAATCATTCAGATGTTCATTGGCAAACTTCAGACGGGCATGTACAGTGGGGCAAAAAAGTATTTAGTCAGCCACCAATTGTGCAAGTTCTCTCTTGGCCATAGTGGAGTTTGGAGTGTGACTGTTTGAGGTTGTGGACAGGTGTCTTTTATACTGAAAACAAGTTCAAACAGGTGCCATTAATACAGGTAACGAGTGGAGGACAGAGGAGCCTCTTAAAGAAGAAGTTACAGGTCTGTGAGAGCCAGAAATCTTGCTTGTTTGTAGGTGACCAAATACTTATTTTCCACCATAATTTGCAAATAAATTCATTAAAAATCCTACAATGTGATTTTCTGGATGTTTTTTCTCATTTTGTCTGTCATAGTTGAAGTGTACCTATGATGAAAATTACAGGCCTCTCTCATCTTTTTAAGTGGGAGAACTTGCACAATTGGTAGCTGACTAAATACTTTTTTGCCCCACTGTATATGTGCTTTCTTGAGCAGGGGGACCTTGCGGGCGCTGCTGGATTTCAGTACTTTACAGCGTAGTGTGTTACCAATTGTTTTCTTGGTGACTATGGTCCCAGCTGCCTTTAGATCATTGACAAGAGCCTCCTGTGTAGCTCTGGGCTGATTCCTCACCGTTCTCATGATCATTGCAACTCCACGAGGTGAGATCCTGCATGGAGCCCCAGGACAGTTCTTTTGTGTTTCTTCCATTTGCGAAAAGTCACACCAACAGTTGTCACCTTCTCACCAAGCTGCTTGGCGATGGTCTTGTAGCCCATTCCAGCCTTGTGTAGGTCTACAATCTTGTCCCTGACATCCTTGGAGAGCTCTTTGGTCTTGGCCATGGTGGAGAGTTCTGAATCTGATTGATTGATTGATTGCTTCTGTGGACAGGTGTCTTTTATCTTTTATACAGGTAACAAACTGAGATTAGGAGCACTCCCTTTAAGTGTGTGCTCCTAATATCAGCTCGTTACCTGTATAAAAGACACCTGGGAGCCAGAAATCTTTCTGATTGTGAGGGGGTCAAATACTTATTTCCCTCATTAAAATGCAAATCAATTTATAAAATTTTTGACATGCGTTTTTCTGGATTTTTTTGGTTGTTATTCTGTCTCTCACTGTTCAAATAAACCTACCATTAAAATTATAGACTGATCATTTCTTTGTCAGTGGGCAAACGTACAAAATCAGCACGGGATCAAATACTTTTTCCTTCACTGTAGCTATATAAACCACGCCCCTTTGTAAACACACTTTCTACAATGTTGGTTACAAGGTGGTACTTATTTAAATTAGGTAAGAGAATATCAGATTGATGGATTAAAATTAGTGTTAAGGGGATGTCACCCTATCCCCTTAATAATCCTAACTCCTGAATCCAAGCATTTGACATGGAGGAGGGGACCAGTAACTATGATCAAACTTTATCAATGTAGAATCATCAGACATTTTTTTTTTTACTTTGATTTGGTTTCATCAAAATATCATCACATTTCATGAAAAACATGATTTTGACCTATAAATAATATTTTAATAAGAACATATTCATGTAGGATCTCAATTTGTGAAGACCACAAGACTGAAAATGAATGAATGCAGTAATGATGTCTCTGTCACTAGCAAACACAGTCATGGTTGTTACTGAAAACCCCACAATTCCCTTAAAAGGTACCCTGGGCAATATGCAAATAAGGCTTAAAAGCCTATAGCAGTGTTTCCTAACCCTGGTCCTCCAGTACCCCCATCAGTACACATTTTATTGTAACCCTGGATAAGCACAATAGATTCAACTTGTCAAATAATCATCATGCCCTCAATGAGCCGAGTGTGTTTGTCCACAGGTACAATGAAACTGTGTTCTGTTGGGGGTACTGGTTGACCAGGGTTGGGAAACACAGTCCTATAGCAGGGCTATTCATTTCCAGTCCTGGAGGGCTGAAACATTTCTGGTTTTGGATTTTTGTTTGGTCTTTCAAAGAACCATCCCTCTTATGGTTCTTCAGGGACGCTAAAATGGCATCACCCTCAAGAACCTTATTTGGTTCCAACAAGCATCTTTGTTTTTAAGAGTGTGGTGTGTGTGTGCATTTGTGTTTGTGTGTGCACATGTGTGTGTTTGTGCATGCTTACACCTCAAAGTCACTCATGATGGATATTCCAACTAGGATCCAGCTGTCATGCAGCTCATAGTTCCGGCCCCTAAACCCATCCCTCCTAATCAACACTACAGCCCAGTAATACAGTGTATATAAGATAAGACAATTTAAAAAAGGAGCCATTTGAAAGTGCAGACAATTTTTCATAATCCAGGGATTTCAGTTAGGACACTTGCCTGCCTGCCAAGAATGGAGGGAAGCAAAGCTGTCTTCTTCATAAAACCTGAGAAAAAACAACCTATTTAAATGGAACCCAGCATGGAGATGTGAAGAGTGGCAGTTGGAATGGAAGAGATAAAAATGTCACCTGGAGAGACAGGGAGGCCTATTTTCTACCAGCATCCGTTCAGTCTCATAGTCTACGACAGACAGCGGAACAACAACGGCAGAAACAAAAGACAGACAGAGAGAACAAAGCCAAACAGAAAATCACCAAATTGCTTGTCAGAAAATGAAAACTATTGTTTCCAACAGGCTGCTCTGCTCCCAAGAGACCTGCCGTCAATGACAAAGACAAATGTGCGTGTCAAAGACAAGTCTATCTGTGGTGGCGAAGGCTGGATTCAGAACAAGTGGAAGAAATTGTTGACTGCTTTTGAAAGCAGTTAAACAGGCCAATTGTTGTTGTGTTATCCTGAACAATTGAAAGTGTATGTATCATTGCCTCTCTCTCTCTGACAAGAAAACACGGTGGCTCTATTTTTATCAACTTTCCACTTAGAAGTAAGAAGAGTTAGTGCTCTATTCAATCTGTCAAGATGAAGCGTTACAGATTCTGCAATGTAAAAGGTCATTTCCGATTGAGCCGACATATGTAGCGTTTACCGTGAATGAGGTCTCCGCTAAAGCGGGGAACATTGTCTTTAAATGTAAGTGCACTGCCTCTAAGCTAACTACACTACAGTACAAGACTATTCTTGCTCTCTGCACTGCTGCAATGAACTGCAATCCAACTACCCTGAAAGCGAAATACTTGTGTGTATGACTGACATAGAGCAGGGTTTCCCCCACCGGTGCCCTAGCACGATACAGCTGATTCAAATAACAAAATCATCATCAAGCTTTGATGATTTGAATCAGCTGTGTAATGCTAGGGCAAAAAACAAGCTGTGCACCTGGGGGGGCTAAGGACCAGGTTTGGGAAACGCTGCCATAGAGGATAGTGTGAGGACGAATGCGGGAGTACTATTACATTCCAGTTGATCCCCTGGGTCATGAACGTTGTGCATGCCGTGTTCTGATCCAGGCTAAGGCACACCCAAACAAATGCTTATCCGAACCATGAGACTCGTGCTTGTCCGGGCCACAACAAAAACATTTACTGAGGTACTGGACATGGGAAACACTGTTCTAGGGGGTATAGGGGTCTTTATGGACTTTACAACACTGAGGAAATGTTGATTTGTTTCATTAACTGGAAATGGGAACTAACATTTCCTACAGCCCTGCCAGAACAACCAGAATAACATAGCATGTATGTTCCTCCGTAACTACAGTATTGAGAAATATTACTACAGTTAATTGTGAAACTGAAAATTAAGGGGAGGAGAAGAGTGGATATATATTTTCAAAATGTATTTTTAATAAGGTGCTTAAAATCTCACATACATTAGTTTTTGGTTTCACAGAACAAGGATAAGAACATCTATACCCCCAACCCAGGAACTCATGATTAGCAGTGTAATGGAAACGTGTGTTTCACTACTGTACACATACAGACTACATCATCGACACAGTGTGGGTGGGGACAGGATGCACAGCTCACAGGTAATTAAGGCAACATGTCACAAGGTATTGAAGGTAAAGAGCAAAGAGATAAAACAAAGTGTTCTGTCACTATGGTAACGATAAAAATAACACTTCTCTAGACAGAATGTAAAAAAATGTAAAACAAGGAGTAAATGAAAGGCAAGCTTTTTAGGACATACATTATACCCCAAAGAAAACTTTTTTCTACCCCAAAGAAAACTTTTTCCACAGACAGTTTCTCTGCCAGACAGCTGGTTGACTGGGAACTGACAACCCCTTGTACAGAGGCTGTCAGTTCCCAGTCGCACCTTGCGGATGAGTGACAAGGTCAGAGGGTGTGCTAGACCTGTCACTCTAAACTCTGTGCCGAGTTTGTTCCTTGTTGTTCCTGTCTTTTCTGTGGATGTCACTTTTCTGAGCGTCTGTTACGCGTCTGTTACGCGTCTGTTTTGTATTTGGTGGGAAGCATCACCACCAACTCCATGCATGCCAGGGAAAGAGCTGCTAACAGAACCACTCCCTATTTTGTCAGTGTCCCAAGCACAGCGCTCCCTGCTGGTGAACGTTGTGCATTACATGTAGACCAGCTTCCTGGTTATGTTATGTGGCTCCATTACCACATTTCCATACAGAATCAGCCACGTCTCAGCTGGGCAACAGAAAGCAGTATTCCCATATTTCATTATAGAGTCTCTGTATTTGTCTGTTACTGTTATCAACTGTGTTAGTGTTCTGATCCCTCAATACATAAATATCTGGAATAATAACAGACATGTCTACTGAGGAATATAGAAAAAAAAGAATGCATTGCCAAGTTGAAATTGGAAAAAATCTCCCACATATTAAAACAAACTAAAAACTTAGAAAATAACATTTGAGAACATCTTCTAAAATGTCTACATCTACAACCAACTCGGAAACAAAACTCCTGTAGTCAGTTTCTTTAACAAAGCTGAAAGGTCACAATGGGGAAACTGCTACTTCCTACTTCCTCATTATCAACTGCTAATGAAAACGGATCGTCTCATTACACCATGAGACCTGCACAGCAGAGCCTCGAAATACACAGAGAGAGTTCTGACTTTGCATGCTGAGAGAGACACTCAATGGGGCTCATTCAATCACGGCCCACGACACTGGCAGGGACCAATCAATTCAATAGGGAGATTTTAAAAATATATAAATGCAGGAGGGGAGGAACGGTTTGTCATTATCAGTCTTGCATAATATTCCTTGAGAGAGAGAGAGGGGGGGGGGGGGTTTAAAAAAGGGAGCTCATATGTCACTATTCAACGCCAGGTACACAGGTCATTTGCAGAACAGCTCAGTTTGACAGTTTCCCCCCTGCCATTCATAACCAGCAGTTATGAGTGACACTAAAACGCTATGCGGTCCCTTGTTAGAATAGACGGGCACGGTTGGGCCTGTTGATTGGCTGCTAGAGCTCCTCAGCCAATCATGCCTCTCCTTCCTGATTAAAACCAGAGAACAGCCAGGTCACAGGTCACCTGCCACAGAGTGCCTCTTTAGACATTACTTCTGTAAACAACAACAGTCCCTCATCATGCCATGGCCGGGTAAAAAAACAACGGTTCAACTGTAATTTGAACTTTACACTACGAAAAAGAAAAAGACGATGCTGCATCTGAGGACCAGGCCAGCAGGACAAACAGTCCCTTACAGTTAAACATTAATGACTAACTGTCTGAGGCCCTCGGCTCTTCAGCTCTTCTCATTGGCTACATGGAAATCACAATGCCTCAACGACCACCGTCATATAACACATTTACAACTACAGTTAGTTATAATTATTATAAGGTCAAAAAGGGGGCTAGGTTGGACTTCCTATATCGCTTATTTTTCTCCTCTTCTTTGTGCAATGTGTTTAACACTGTTCCAGTCTTTGTTTTCCTCCTGGGTCAGTTTGTTTGTGTGTTGTCTGTCAGACTGAGACGAAGACGTCGAGGTAGAGGCGGTCGTAGGATTCCCTGAAGAAGAGGATGAGGACCAGGCTGAAGGCACAGGAGCCCGTCAGACACCAGTTCAGCCACGACAAATCTGAGGAGATGGGGAGAAGAGAAGAGGGGGAAAAGGAACATTATTTGTTGGTAAATCTTTGTTGAAGGTCACTCATCTGTATCTCTCTACACACTGCAGGCAAGTCATCATCGGTACACTCCTGTTCTTTATAACAGATGTTAAGAATAACCAATCACTTAGTTCAAGTATTGACTTCGTTACTGTGTATAAACCGATGCCAGAAACCAATGATATACAATAGTATAACGTGATAAAGTTATTTATGTCCATTACCTCAAAACAAGCCCTAATCACACAATATAACCTAGAGTGTGAATGATTTAGGAATTAGCTGAACTTTGTTTCATGCATCTAAATAATGTAAGTTAAGTAAGTAATAGCACATTTTCCTCTGCAGCATTGACCTAAACTTGAACCTCAAAGAGTTTATTTTTCCCCGTTTTCCTGTTCAAGCCCTGGTGGCCTTAGCGTAGAGCTCAGCAGACCTGTAATGAAGAGGTTATGGAAGGCCAGGTGGAGAGAGCATACATCTTGACTCACACATTACTTCCTGTTGCTGCCCCAGGAAAACCATCGATAGGTCTCCTGCTCAGATATAGTTACCGGCACAATACTAGGCATGCCCTCTAACATGATGTAGAGGTGTGGGTGAGAGAAAGAGAGAGACAGAAAGATAGTGATTGGGGTGACCAACATCCCCATCACTAAGAGGGGAACCACACAGCCCGATAAGGGAGTAGATGAAAGGTCTCCAGCAGCTATCTGAGCCCTGATAAAGGACCAGCAGGAACCAGTAGTACTAAATATAGAGAAATTAGATCAAAACACACTGACCCCTGGGGACTAAATGTTTATTTTTATCAAACCTTTAACTACGCAAGTCAGTTAAGAACAAATTCTTATTTTCAATGATGGCCTACTGGGGAACAGTGGGTTAACTGCATAGTTCAGGAGCAAAATGACAGGTTTTTACCTTGTCAGCTTGGGGATTCGATCCAGCAACCTTTCGGTTACTGGCCCAATGCTCTAACCACTAGGTTACCTGCCACCGCGACTAAGCAGAGCATACATCTTAAAACCCCTCTGCAGAGCATTAATTTCAGAAGGCCGGTCCAATAATACAGTTGATCAATTGCCCCTGAAGTGAGCGGCGCAATCAATGGGTAAAAAGTGAGAATCAGGCTAGGTCAGCTGTTTGGCCTGTTTGGGTCAATTCTATGATTTGGCCCACCACCAAATCTCTGAGTGAGTCAGCCAGGAAGGATTCAGCATGCCACCAGGATAAAGTGAAGGAGACATGGGTGCATCACACACAGGATAAACAAAGCTGTCATTTTCTGGCTTATTCTTTCACATATGGTGGCTGCCTACACCTACAGGGGTGCCCAGAGAACATTCAGAGCACCAGAGGGGGAGGGGACATAGGGCTGAGTTAGAGAGGAGGAGGCTCCTCCTTGGGATAAGCGGAAGAACACTTTTTCTTGCTTATTCTTTCATTTATTGTGTCTCCACTACGGGGAAAAATAACATTGGAGCCTCTTCCTAAAGCAGAGAGAGAGAGAGAACATCTGTGGGTCCAGAGCTCAGTGGACAGAGAAAGAGAGAACATCTGTGGGTCCAGAGCTCAGTGGACAGAAAGAGAGAGAACATCTGGGATTCCAGAGCTCAGTGGACAGAGAGCGAGTTAAGAGAAGTGATGAGGTGGAAGATGTTTCATCCTGAAGTAGCACAATCATTAATCAGGTTAGATCAGTAACCTGTTGCCTGGTTGTGTGGGAAGTTAGGGGAGTTGTGTTTATCTGACAGCTCTGTCTCCACAGCCTGCCTGACCCAGACTCATCCATTTAGATGAAGACAGAGAGAACAGAGAGGGAGGAGAGATGTTGGGAGGAGAGATGTGTGAATTGGTGTGGAGTCTGAATGAATGCTAATGTGTCTATGTATGCCCACCAACCAACCAAATCTCTCAGGTAATCCAGTCAGGTATTTGGTGGTAAAGAAGTGGCTAACCGGCTCAAGAGCAGCCAATGGTCCCAGTGACATAATCAGTGAGGAGTAGCAGGGCTGCAGTGTGTGGAAAGTAAGCGAGAAAGCAAAACTATTTGGAGTTGCTTGAACAACAAATCAAATGGGGAATAGGAGTGGACATAATTTCCCTTTCTGAACAGTAATAATGAAAGAGCCTCTGGGGAGAGAGACGACGATGCAATTCCTCACAAGCTATCATAGCTCCAGTACCTCAGTGCTCAGTTAAAAAGGACCATTTAAATGACGTTTTCACTTCTTCCTCTGGCTCTACACGGAGTGTACAAAACATTAGGAACACCTGCTCTTTCCATGACATAGCTTTCACCTGAATTGACCTGGTCAGTCTATGATCCCTTATTGATGTCACTTGTTAAATCTACTTCAAATCAGTGTAGATGAAGGGGAGGAGACAGGATAAAGAAGGATGCTTAAGCCTTGAGACATGGATTGTGTATGTGTGCCAGAGGGTGAATGGGCAAGACAAAAGATTTTGAACGGGTATGGTGGTAGGTGCCAGGCGCACCAGTTTGTGTCAAGAACTGCTGGGT